>NC_043001.1:133670953-133688453 GCF_006345805.1 Octopus sinensis | reverse complement strand
CCAAAGCCTTGTAAGTGGATTTGGTAGACGGAAACTGAAAAGAAGCCCGTCGTATATATGTATATGTATATATATATGCGTGTCTGTGTTTGTCCCCCTAGCATTGCTTGACAACCGATGCTGGTGTGTTTAAGTCCCCGTTACTTGGCGGTTCGGCAAAAGAGACCGATAGAATAAGTACTGGGCTTACAAAAACCGGAGTCGAGTTGCTCGATTAAAGGCGGTGCTCCACCATGGCCGCAGTCAAATGACTGAAACAAGTAAAAGAGTAAAAGAGTAAAGCTGGAACAAATGCTGCTGGGCATTTTGTCCGGCGCCTTTACAATCTTTATAACACGAACAAGAATATGAGCAACAAGCCAATGAACCCTACCTGGTCACTCGACCTACTAAAAGTAGCAACCAACTTACCTTTAAACTGAACAGATCTCATTTAAACAAAAAAACTTAGAGAAGGATTTTTGAAAACAGGAATTGGAAAATAAAGTAGAGGGCTGGAGCAGCAAAGCGGGTGGTTGGGGTGTTCGTTCTATCGTTAAAGTCGCAAAGAAAGCGACTAGGCAGCTTTGGCCAACTATAGCTTGTTATTGGGACACTAGGTGGGATTTGAGCAACCCATGTTGGGTCAACTGGCCAAGGGCATGTGCTATGTTGAAAGACAGAGAGCCCTATTTTGAAATATGTATAGGTATGTATACATAAGCAATAAAATATCTCTGAGCGAGGTATAAACTTGTAGCTGCACGACATCGTGAATTATATTTGCCACTTAAATGTAGCTAACCCCTAAGGGTGGATGCTACTGTAGCTTGTAGTCGTACTCCTGGGGCTACAAGCTACAGTAGCATCCACCCTTAGGGGTTAGCCACATTTAAGTGGCAATATAATTCACTATGTATACACACACATATTATATATATATATATTATATATATATATATATATATATATTATATATATATATATATATATATATATATATATATGTGTGTGTGTGTGTGTGTGTGTATGTGTGTGGAGGCGCAATGGCCTAGTGGTTAGGGCAGCGGACTCGCGGTCGTAGGATCGCGGTTTCGATTCCCAGACCAGGCGTTGTGAGTGTTTATTGAGCGGAAACACCTAAGGCTCCACGAGGCTCCGGCAGGGGGTGGTGGCGATCCCTGCTGTACTCTTTCGCCACAACTTTCTCTCATTCTTTCTTCTGTTGGCCTGGCGTCATTTGAAGGCTTAAACAATGCGAAGCGCATTGTGACCAACGATGTGTAACAACATCTGATGGCCTGGTCGGTCACGGTCACGGTGATATATATATATATATATATATATATATATATATACCAATTAAGGACTGAACACGAAAAGTGGACCGTCAACATGCTAGATATAGACGTCAAATCGCCATTCTCCACAAAAAGTCTATGTTCTCAGATCAAACTCAACACCAAACCAAAACAATAAACAAGTGAAAAATATACGAAATAAATATTTACCCATGTACTAAATTTAGTTTCGGCTGTTATTTTCCGCAAGGAAAAGTGCAGCCATCATCAGCCTAGCATGTTGACGGTCCACTTTTCGTGTTCAGTCCTTAATTGGTATATATAAATATTTTAATCTTCGGATTCTTTCTTTAATATGCTAGACCACTGGTTCTAATTGATAAATATCAATTTTTACCCTTAATTTAATTTTATATAAATATTTGTTCTCTAACCGATAAATTAACTGCTGCTAACTATTAGCTGCAGGCTAGTTTTCTCGGGTCTCATCGCGCCAAAATAAAGACATTTGAAATATATATTTCAAATGTAATAGGCCGTACTCCATGCACGCGTTATTTCGGTATCGTGTTGGCATTTAGTACAGCAAATTACATTTTATATGGGACCATGCTGATGATGGCTGCACTTTTCCTTGCGGAAAATAACAGCCGAAACTAAATTTAGTACATGGGTAAATATTTATTTCGTATATTTTTCACTTGTTTATTGTTTTGGTTTGGTGTTGAGTTTGATCTGAGAACATAGACTTGATCTGAGAACATAGTCTAATTTTTTTGTCAGTGTAAAAATTCACGGGGAAATTCTGCTTTCTGTATCACCCACCAGCAATTACTCATTGGACAGATTTTATTGTTTATATTATATACTGTCAAAATATTTATAACTGTTTTATTTCTTTATTTTGTCACTGGAGCCTTACCTAAGACTGGATATTTGTACGAGCTCTTTACAAATTCCTGACAGTGACATCTAATTAACCTCACAGAGGAAAAAAAGACAAAAACAAAACATGTCAAAATCTCTGATCTAAGATTACAAAGATACTTCTTGGCGGTGTTGGTAATGGGTCCATAAGCAGAGCTCAACATTTAAAAAGGTTGCAGTGTACTATAAATGATTTATCACTCTAAGTTAACAAAATTATTCTTGCAAAATTCAATGGTCGTTTCCAAATCTGCAGGAATCAAATATTTTTTTCATAGACACTTAAAAAAAAAAAGAAGCCTGCTTGTCTTAAATAAGTGGTCGTTCGAATGAGGTATATAAAATGGTCGACAATGAAGTAACTTGTTTTAAAAAAGAAAGAGATAAAAGGCAAGAATATAAAGTGGCGATGAATTTCGCAGTAAAGGGCTAAAATTTGAGCGAAAGCTTATTTGCAAAGGAAAAGAGGTGAAAATAGATATCAATGCTTCCATGAAAAGTTTCAGAAGATACCTGCTCGGCGAGCTTTCGTTTTGTGATATATATATATTCTAAATGTGTTTCTTTATGTATATAACTTATACGTGTTCTATATGCACACAATTTATATTTTTAGTATTGAAATCTGCACCGAACTCCTATTTCCAGCAGCGATGGCTTGTAAAGTGAGCATTACATTTTGAAGATGTCATTGATGGTAAATTTTTGTGAAAATTTAGTATTAACTTTTTTTTTTTCAAATATGAGCATATTTAAAAACAATAAATAGCGTACTAATAAAGTAAAGACATACGTTCACAGGTGTGCCCCTGCCGAATTTGGCTCCTCATAACTTCTAGAAAAATGGATACTTTTTAAGGAAATTTTCTACTTAATGAAATGCTCGCTTCAGAAGGTGCAGGTATCGATTATATCAGAATCTATAAGGCGGCGAGCTGGCAGAATCGTTAGCACGTCGGGCGAAATGCTTAGCAGTATTTTGCCCAAGACGAAAGGGACCTTAGACAAGATCACACCTCACAATAGAAGCGTTACGAATATACAATGACATCAAAACAATAATTTACTGGTACAAGTGCACAGTGCATATATGAGTCCCGAACTTTGGTACCCAGTTACATCTGTGAAGATGTTATGGTTGCGAAACTGTTGCTATGACTACTGTAGATAGTGAATGCAGTGTAATATTTCGTCATGTACATGATCAACCAGAAATAGGTAAAGTCAGCTTGACACATGTCAAATATATATATATGAATTATTCACTTCATACCATTTATTTAATTACACCTCTGACAAAGAAATGTTATATATTTTTTATCTGACCGTTTTATCTCTTCATAATTATAGACCGATGATTAGAAAAAACGTAAGTACGTCTAAACGGAAAAATAGAGATCACACAGGTGAAGGTTTAACGTGTTCAAAGGGGGAAGAAAAAGGAAAGGTGGTGGCAAGAAACTCACAATGGTTCATCCGGCAAAACGTAATAAGCGTAAATTCTGTAAGTACTTATTGTTTGAGTCAAGGTGGCGAGCTTGTAGAATCGTTGGCACGCCTGGCAAAATGCTTAGCAGCATGTCGTCTGTCTTTATGTTCTGAGTTCAAATTCCGCCGAGAACGACTATACCTTTCATGCTCTCAAGGTCGATAAAATAAGTATCTATTCTTTACTACCCACAAGGGGATAAACACAGAGGGGACAAACAAGGACAGACAAACGGATTAAGTCGATTACATCGACCCCAGTGCATAACTGGTACTTAATTTATCGACCCCGAAAGGATGAAAGACAAAGTCGACCTCGGCAGAATTTGAACTCAGAACGTAATGGCAGACAAAATACGGCTACGCGTTTCGCCCGGTGTGCTAACGTTTCTGCCAGCTCGCCGATAAAATAAGTACCAGTTAAGCACTGGGATCGATGTAATCGGCTTACCTCTAACCCCGAACATGCTGGCCTTGTGCCAAAATTTGAAACCAAATCGCTTGGTTTTATATACGAGATGCTACTAAGGCGGACAGATGCTACAGTACATTCTCTGTTAGGGGACACAGTTTGGTCCATCGCAGCGTTACTCAAGAAACAGGAAGAAAGATTGAGAGAAAGTTGGGGCGAAAGAGTACAACAGGGGTCGCCCCCACTCCCTGCCGGAGCCTCGTGGAGCTTTAGGTGTTTTCGCTCTATAAACACTCACAACGCCCGGTCTGGGAATCGAAACCGCGATCCTCCGACCGCAAGTCCGCTACCCTAACCACTGGGCCATTGCGCCTCCATACTAGGAAATATATTACAAAAAATTGTTAAAATATTTTATGTATTGTAGAAGTATAACCAATTTATTGCACACAAATTTTAACATCCCTATAAGGCTCCATAATTATCTGGATGCTGCAGTTTGACTTCTGGTTTTGACAATACCAATAAAATTAATGGTGTGACCAACAAACATTATTGTATTTTGAAATAACTATGCACAGAAGAAAAAATATGTTATCTCAATGACTAATTATTTTAACTTCCTCATCCTCATTATCTTAAACCCTTCCAATCTAACTTTGCATCCACTAATTACTGACAAACACAATTACCTCTCTCCTCTGGTCTTCCTGGGAGCTTTGTTATTCAGGAAAAGATATGTAACAAGACCCGGCGTTGCCGGGCCATACTGCTAGTGCATGCATATACAGCTGTGTGCGTGCGCACATACACGTGAGTGCTGTCCAAATCTCCGACCAATCACATACAGCTAGCTGGCATTCAATTGGCGTATCAAGTTTCGAGCATTTTGATTGGGTTTTGGTTAAAAAATTCACAGAAATGTCACTTCTATTGATTTTTTAATGGCTTTGCGGGGCGACTGGGGAAATGTAAAGATGTGCATGGCCACTCTTGGACGGTTTTGAATGACCATAGAAAGTGCGAGCCCTCTAACTAAAAAATTGTGGATTTGTATAAAGGACACACACACAGACATTTTGCCGTTTACATATATAGAGATGCTCGGAGAAGGCCCGGCCGCCCAGACCATGCTCGCCACTCTCATCCACATTTCAACAAATTTCCCCAGGGCCAGTATTTCCTAGTTTACCCTCATTGTCTTTTTCATGTGTAACTTGAAAAAAGTCGACGAGGGCTTGACCAAAGAGGAAGGTGCACGTCTTCAGATCTTACAGCCTGGTCCTCACATGGCCTCTTTCGCCTAAACAGCTCAACCTTCTCAGCCAAAGGAAGGCGGTGGTACGATCTTTATAATGGACTCAGCTGATAACCAGATCCGCTCCACATTTGACTTGCAGGTGTTCGACGGAACTCTTCAAGTCAGCAATGCTCGGGTGGAGTCGTGGTGAGAAGTAAAAATAGTGGGAAGTGAACAGAGGTAGTGTGTATGTGTGCGTGTGTGAGTGGTGGTGGCAAAATGAAAGGGTGTGCAGACGAAAAATATCTTTGTGTCTGTGTTTGTCCTCCCACCATCGCTTGACAGTCAATGTTCGCGTGCTTACAATGAATAAGTCCTGGGGGTCATATATATATATATCTCTATATATAAACGGCAGTTTGTCTGTGTGTGTTTCTGTGTGTCTGTTAGGTTGTACCCTCACCCTGACCACGGCTTTCAACCGATTCTGATGAAACTTGACACACACATAGCCAATGTCATAATTCAAAACTAACGCAGCGAAAATTTTGAAAAGTTCCCCCAGTTCTGAAAAAAATCGATAAATTCGACATGGGGTCGAGAATCAGAAACACAAACCACAGACTGTCTAGGGGACGCAACTCGACCTTTTTAACTAAAAAAAAATTTACCATCATTTTTTTTCCAGTTTTTGGCTATAACTCTCGAAAAATGCTTTATAGTTATTTCCCTTACAAACCCGAGCAACGCCGGGCGATACTGCTAGTATATATATAACGTGATCGCGTGATCGACCACGACCAGACTATCGGGTGTTGTTATGCATTACAGGTCACAGTGCGGTTTGCATAATTTCATCTTTCGAATGAAGCCATCGCAAGGTTACTCATTTATATTGCAAGGTTTCTCATTTGCAGCTGACTCGACTTGAGCAACGTAAAACGAAGTATTTTGTATAAGAAAACGAAGTATTTTGTATAAGAAAACAACGCGCCGCTCGGTCTAGCGATCGTGAGTGCAACACCCTAACTACTAGGCCACACATCTGTGATGACGGTGATGGCGCCTGCAGCGGCGGCGCTGCTGCTGCTGCTGTTGTACATCTGCTGTGAGTACACACACACTCACGCCGCCGCCGTCACGACCGCCATCACCACCACCGCCATGAGCAACAGACACAACCACACAAACCGCAAACTCAATATGACAATTGTTAGTGTAAAAATCCACGCGAAAATTACAATTATTATAATCTATATTTTGTATCAGTAAACGAGTAGGCGGCGTACAAAACAAGGGCATTTCCCTGCTAAAGTTTTATGTAGAGGAAAGCGTTTATAAGTGTTGAGTGTCTGAACATCTCAATATATAATAGTTAACCTAGATTTTGTACATTTAATAAACGGGATCATAAACCGGGAGAATTTCGGCGTAATTTCTAAAGTATGGGAAATTTATAAATCAAAGCACATCGTGCTTATTGGAAATACCAATACGAAAACTAGATATTGGTTACTAAAGGGAGGAAAATAAAACTAATTCGTACTGTATATGCTTTATTCGCATAGAAAAATATGTAAGCAACTTACGTGTATTTATTTATTTGGCAGCCATCCAATATCTTTTACTTGTTTCAGTCTGATTGCGGTCCTGAAGAATTTTTAATCGAATAAATGAACTCCAGTACTTTTTTTGTTAAGCCTGGTACTTTATTTTACCAGTTTGTTTTGCCGAACCGCTAGGTTACGGGAACGTAAACACACCTATATTGGTGGTGGTGGTGGGGACAAACAAAGGCGCAAAAACACACACATACAAATATATATGATGGACTCTCCAGGGATCTTTTCATTTTTGTTTTCAATTTTGTTTACAATAATGTTTTCTTTTGACACATTCTACCAGTATACGAAGTTTCAAATTGTTTAGTTAACTAGGAAAATCTGGCCTTCAAAATGAAAAGATCCCTCTCCAGTCGAAGACGATGTATGAGCGTTCAGCTTTTGCAGAACGACCTGCACAAATTATTTGTTTATAGTGGTCAAAATGTTCGTGCCACACATTAGCTCACCCCTTCAATCAAATCGACGTTGTTTGAACAGGTGCACTGTGTACCACGCGTCAGGTGTGGAAGTGGTCGCAGAGCAATGTGAAATGAAGTGACTTGTTGAAGAACACAACGCACCATTTGGACTGTGAGTGCAACGCGATAACAACTAGGCCATGCACCCCCGCATACGTATATATATACACAAATAAGAAAATGGAGGAACAAATTCATTTCGATCATCAACTTACAGATATTACAATTTCATATTATTTATTAATTATATAAATAGGAACATGAAAATCGAACAAAACAATATACATCAATATGCAAATTAATAGTACAATAAAATAATGCAAATAAACTGCTCCTTACAGCTGTTTCATTCTATGGTCAAGAGGTAATCCACCTTAATAAATGAATTAATTGCATTGCAATTATAACCATTTATGTATTTAGTATTTGGATATTTCACCAGCAGTATATTGGATAACTAATATCCCATAGTGGATTACCCTCATAACCCCTATCTTACTCTGTACTATATATATATATTATACACACACGCACACACACACACACACACACACACACACACATATAATTACTCAAAATTTGCCAATTTTAAAAGCTATTAACATTTTATTTACTAATTTATGGCCAATATGAATTTCATTTTCATAATTAGCACATAAAACTAAACCGTTGCACCAAATTTGAAGACAGAAAAAAAAAAACTTATAGCAACAGAAAAGATCCATATTATGTATAAAAGTCAGTGGAAATAATTGACTGCTTATGTGTGCAAGTACTGCAGTAACACTTCTGTAGTTATTAGTCATTCGTTTTCATTTCGTATTGCAAGTAGGTCATAATGTATTATTACATCTCCATTTCTTCGAAATTACACCGGAATTCTTGATATTTACAATCAAAGTGGTCTACTTCACTTTAGTGCTCTTAATGCCAATTTTGAATGACTTTAGCCGTGTGAATCAATTCATTATACTGCAAAATTGTAGCACCATCACGGAATAATGTTTGTGCCATAGGATGGACAGGATTAGCCAAAATATTCCGCTAATCCTGGGCGTTAACTCTGCTTTGTAGAACAACTAAAGGGCCAAGCGAACTCCGTGATATGGCTGCTCAAATCCTCACAGAGCCAGCTCCATACTTCATGATAGGGATCAAGAAGTCAGGACTGAAGGCTTCTTAGGGTATCTCCAAGCATAAACTTGCTCGACGTGGGGAAAATGGTGAATGATGATTCATCAGAGTTAACATTGTTCCACTGAACCATTGACTACTTCTGGTGGTTTAACCATCAGTTTCCTCGCTTGTCAGTGTTCATGGGGGAACAGGAGAGGTTTAGCAAGTGCAGCTCTCCTTTGGTATCCAGCTTTGTGGACATCACGACGAACGGTTTTGATTGAGATAGGTTTGGTATGCTTGATGGTTTAGCTCCACTGTCATTTTGCTGCTATTTATAGTGGCCCTCTTAGACATACCTTCAGCTGTTCAGATAGCGATCCTTGCTAGTAGCTATGCAGACGATACAAAAGTCTCTGAGAGGATATAAAACCATGGAGATGTTGCGCACCTGCAACAGGAGTCGGACGCAATATACAGAATGCAGTTTAATGCAGGAAAGCTACTTAATTATTACATAGTATATATATATATACACATATACATATATACACATATATATATATACATACATATACATACACACACACACACACACACACACACACACATATATATATATATATATGCATGCATGCACGCGCACACACACACACCACACACACACACACACACACACACACATCTTTTATGAAACAAATTGGCTTCAGCAAGTCTGGTACTTATTCTATCGCTCTCTCTTACGGGGATGTAAACGAGTCAACGCCGGCTATCAAGTGGAGTGAGGACAAACATAAAGGTACATTATCTATCTATCTATCTATCTATCTATCTATCTATCTATCTATCTATCTATCTATCTATCTATCCATCTATCTATCTATCTATCTATCTATCTATCTATCTATCTATCTATCTATCTATCTATCTATCTATCTATCTATGTGTCTCTACCTACCTACCTACCTACCTACCTACCTACCTACCTACCTACCTACCTACCTACCTACCTACCTACCTACCTACCTACATACCTACCTACCTATCTACCTACCTACCTATCTACCTACCTACTTACCTATAACGGGCTGTTACACAGTTTCCGCCAACATTGCTCACAAGTCATAAGCCATCCCAGGTCTATAGTAGAAGGTACTTATCCTAGGCGTCACACAGTGAGACTGAACCCGGAACCAAATAGTTGGAAAGGAAACTTCTTATCACACACACACAAACACACACACCACACACACACACAACACACACACACACACACACACACACAGATTGTATGTATGTATGTATGTATGTATGTATGTATGTATGCATGTGTGTACGTATGCGCGCCCGTGTATAATTACCACTTATAATTTAAATATACAAGGCAATATGAGACGTACACAGATCATTTTTTTTTTTTAAAAAGAACAATAAGTTTAACCTATAAAAAGAGTAATATTTATGCGTAGTATGAAGCTGGTAAATGTCCAGGGTGCAGTGAATAAACTGTCGTCTAAATTATGCAGAAATGAAAATAACACTGACATCTCATTTTAACAGATATCTTTACCAAAATTACATTAAAACATCTTGAAATACTAATGAGTAAATTTATTCAAGAAAATCGCCATTGACTTCAACCACGGCCTCCGGACGACTTCAGAATCTTCTGCAACGCTTCTGGACGGACTGCTTGTTTAAGTTGGTGAATGCTGCCATAATCCTTGCCATCAGTTGATCTTTGGTGTTACAAGGAGTTTTGTTGGTCTCTCGCTCAACTGCGCCCTACACAAATATCAATGGGGTTGCAGTCTGGAGGCATCACTCATTCATCATTGTTCGACCGTGGTCGAGACAATGGAATTTACCATGCTACGCCAGACTTCACGGTCCATCATGGCATTACGGAGGTCCTGTTGCTGGATGCCTGTATCCCTGGAGATTACATCAGGGTAGGAGAGTGTGTGCCTCTGGTATTGCGAGTAGATGGCTTCCAGAGGAGAAGAGTAGAAATTACTTCTTTTTCAGCTCTACAACAATGTCCAGCAAACTGGACTCTCCTACCTTTCACAAGAGATGACACAGGTGGTAGTTTCCCATATATTTGCATTTTGGTTGGATGGCGCTTCCACGAGAGATTTTGAGCTCTCATAAGGAGGCGAGTGTAGGTTCCATCCAACTGCCTCTCAAGCTTCTTTGATAACGTCCAGGTTTCTGAGCCATATAGTAGAATTGTCATCACTAGTGATCACTCCAAATACTATGATGTTGACTGGATGTTTGATTTTTATCACTCTCGGTTCATGTCCTCGTATTGACACCCGAACACTCCGAAATATTCGGAATTGAGCTTCCGGCGCGAATGCCAAGCAGTACAGCATGTCGTTTCCAAATTTCTGTCAGAGTGAATTGCGTCACGGTGCTGTTTTTCTTATAGACGGTGCCTAATTGATCCTACCATACTGTGTAGTCGACAAAACAAAAACAAACAATGCGCATGCGCGAAATCAAAAATATTAAATGCCGACAATTTATCCATCGAACCCTGTAAACCAATATAACCACATAGGTACAAATCTATCGTGTCTGTGGCGAACTTTTTGAAAGAGTTTTCGAGTCTTGGGTTCGACAGTTGTGCAAAGGCATTGCTTGAGATGAATTCTATGTCGAGCAGTACACACACACACACACACACACACACACACACACACACACACACACACACACACACACACACACACACACACACACACACACACACACACACACACACACACACACACACACACACACACTGACTCACAGATATGTATCTATTGATCTATAAAAATAATTGCATATGATTTTAAAGTTATTTAGTCCATGATTTTGGAAACGAAACGGTAATAAGATCAAATTATAATTAAAACATTAATCATGTACATAATGCTGTCAGAAGCAAGCACTGAGACCTTTATATGTCGGAACCAACCTTTATATTTTAGGTCTTAATCAAAATACGGTTTTGATTTCCTCTATATTTTAACAAGAAAATTTACGTTGAGAAATGCAGCTGCTATTTCTAGCATATTGAATGATACCAGTAAACAAACATATATTCTCACCCCTATCCGTCGAAAAATGGTATTCCACCATATAAAAATAGTATACATACATACATACATACATACATACATACATACATACATAATACATACATACATACATACATACACATGCTCACATATACATGCATACATGCATACACGCCCATGCACACATATACACATACACACTGACACACAGACATGTATTTATTAACCTATAAAAATAATTGCAGATAATTTTAAAATTATTTAGTTCTTGATTTTGAAAACGAAACAGTCATCAATATTAAACATGAGTCAGATTTCCATAATTTGGAAAAACATTCCTGCTATAGCATCTTCAATGCACCATATAATAACACATCCCCATTTCGTCTTTAAAGCATGATTAGATAAATAGGCTCAAATTCTATCCTTAATACAACTAAGTTTCACTATTTGCCTTGAATATTTTATATATTTTGAAGGCGGCGAGCTGGCAGAATCGTTAGCACGCTGGACGAAATGTTTAGCGGTATTTCGTCTGCAGCTACGTTCTGAGTTCAAATTCCGCCGAAGTCGACTTTGCCTTTCATCCATTCAGGGTCGATTAAGTAAGTACCAGTTACGCACTGGGGTCGATATAATCGACTTAATCCGTTTGTCTGTCCTTGTTTGTCCTCTCTGTGGGTAGCCCCTTGTATGCAGTAAAAAAAATAGGTATTTCGCCTGTCGCTACGTTCTGAGTTCAAATTCCGCCGAGGTCGACTTTGCCTTTCATCCTTTCGGGGTCGATTAAGTAAGTACCAGTTACGCACTGGGGTCGATATAATCGACTTAATCCGTTTGTCTGTCCTTGTTTGTCCTCTCTGTGGGTAGCCCCTTGTGGGCAGTAAAAAAATAGGTATTTCGCCTGTCGCTACGTTCTGAGTTCAAATTCCGCCGAGGTCGACTTTGCCTTTCATCCTTTCGGGGTCGATTAAGTAAGTACCAGTTGCGAACTGGGGTCGATATAATCGACTTAATCCGTTTGTCTGTCCTTGTTTGTCCCCTCTGTGTGTAGTCCCTTGTGGGCAGTAAAGAAATAGGTATTTCGCCTGTCGCTACGTTCTGAGTTCAAATTCCGCCGAGGTCGACTTTACCTTTCATCTTTTCGGGGTCGATGAAATAAGTACCAGTTACGCACTGGGGTCGATGAAATTGATTATTCCCCTTCCCCAAATTTCGGGCCTTGTGCCTATAGCAGAAAACAAAAGAAAAACATCGGGTCAAAAGCTTGGCAGTATTTCGAATGTTCCTACATTTTGAGTTCAAATTCTGCTAAGGTCGACTTTGCCTTTACTTAGAAGAATTACTCTACCGATACTTGCGATATGAATGATATTTGTGAGTAAATGGAAATGTTATGTCTTATTCGCATTTACGTTCGTACAATCCTTGTATAAACGCTTATACTTTCTATAATAAGATCAAATTAAAACATTAATCATGCATTTACTGTTGTCGCAAGCAAACATTGTGACCATTCCATCCTTTGTTCTTCAGGTCTTAATCAAAATACTCTTTTACTCTTTTACTTGTTTCAGTCATTTGACTGCGGCCATGCTGGAGCACCGCCTTTAGTCGAGCAAATCGACCCCGGGACTTATTCTTTGTAAGCCCAGTACTTAGTCTATCGGTCTCTTTTGCCGAACCGCTAAGTGACGGGGACGTAAGCACACCAGCATCGGTTGCCAAGCAATGCTAGAGGTACAAAGACAGATACGCAAACATATACACACACATACATATATATATATATATATATGTATACATATATACGACAGGCTTCTTTCAGTTTCCGTCTACCAAATCCACTCACAAGGCTTTGGTCGGCCCGAGGCTATAGCAGAAGACGCTTACTCAAGATGCCACGCAGTGGGACTGAACCCGGAACCATGTGGTCGGTTAGCAAGCTATGCTAGGAATGTAGCTGCTATTTCTAGCATATTGAGTAACAGCAGTAAACAAACACAGATTCCTACCCCCATCCGTGGAATCTGTCACTGTATCGCTAGTTGTTATTTTTCAGCCCCAGGCCAGCTCTGATTCAGGTGACTGATGATCAAGAGCATCTTAGCCATGACCGTCCCAGCTTATTTTTCAGGCATAGTGTACACCGGCTTACATTATCCATGGCTCGAAGAAGACGGTGATATATGGAACAGGGGACGACCATGGTTGGAATGCTCTCAAAGAGACTGTGTGGTCACAGCTGGAACGATTTAAAGAGGTTTGCCACATGTCTTTACAATTTCTGTAAACTTGAGTAGTCATGGTTTGAACACTTTTAAAATGGATCGTCATGGCTGGAATGCTTTTAAAATAGGATAAACATGATTGGAACAGTCTTCAAAGGTTTTCATTTTCCCTTGACTTTGTTTCAGGAATGTTTAGGTACAATGAAAAGTAGAACGTCCGTATATGGTCATTGATTCTGTAGTAATACCAAAATAGTACACTAGTCATATAAAAATCGAATACATACGTACATACACATGCACACACATATGCATACATGCATATACACATGCACACATATACACATGCACACATGTACACATGCACACATATACACATGCACACATATACACATACACACATATACACATACACGCTGACACACAGTCATGTATTTATTAACCTATAAAAATAATTGCAGATAATTTTAAAGTTATTTAGTTCCTGCTTTTGGAAACGAAACAGTTATCAATATAAACCACAAGTCGGTTTTTTTTTCACTTATGGAAGAACATTTTCCAAAATTTGGAAGAAAATTCATGCTGTTGCATCTTCAATGCATGATGTAATAACATATCCCCATCTCGTCTTTAAAGCAAGATTAAATAAATAGGTTCAAATTTCATCCTTAATATAACTAAGTTTCACTATTTGCCTTGAATGGTTTATTTATTTCGAAGGCGGTGAGCTGGCAGAATCGTTAGCACTCCGAGCAAAATCCTTCGCGACATTTTGACCGTTTTTAAGTAATGTGTTCAAATTCCACCGACGTCAGTTTTGTTTTTCAACCTTTCATAGTCAATAAAATAAGTACTGGTCGATAAAGTAAGTACAATGCACTAGTGTTGATGTAATCTACATACCCCTTACCTGAAATTCCTGGCCTTTTGCCAAAATCCCAAACCAGTATTTTATGTTTTTAAGGCAGCGACCAGGCAGAATCGTTACTGTTCGGGGAAAAATGCCGTTGAGCATTTTTCCCGTCTTTATGTTCTTAGTTCAAATTCTATCTTTCATCTTTTTGAGATCGATAAAATAAGTACCAGTTGAGCACCGGGGTCGATGTAATCGACTTATTGCATCCCCGAAATTACTGGCCTTGTATCAAAATTTGAAAGCGCATTAAAATGTATTTAGAAAGGGGACGAGTAGGCAAAACTGTAAGCACGCATCAGCCAATATTCTTTCAGTGGTATTTCAAATGCTTAGCGGCATTTCGTCTGTCGTTACGTTCTGAGTTCAAATTCCGCCGAGGTTGACTTTGCCTTTCATTCTTTCGGGGTCGATAAATTAAGTACCAGTTACGCACTGGGGTCGATGTAATCGACTTAATACCTATGTCTGTCCTTGTTTGTCCCCTCTGTGTTTAGCCCCTTTGTGGGTAGTAAAGAAATAGGTATTTCTTCCAGCCTTATGTCTGGGTTCAAATTTTACCGAGGTTGACTTTGCCTTTGATCCTTTCGGGCCCAGTAAAATACGTACCAACTGGACACTGAGGTCGATGTAATTGGTTAGCCAACATCTAGCCCCCAAATTTTCAGGCCTTGTCCTTAAAGGTACTTTACATCTAGAAATTCAGTTATTTTCGCATTTTCTTTTTCAGAAATATTGAGTTGTCCGGAAAGTTCGTGCCGATTGATAGTAGCTTACCTTTCGACTTATTTTAGAACATGGTTGAGTCCATAAAATAGAATTTGACTACACCTCCATTTAGAGCACAGTTTAAGCTATCTTTTCGTGGAAGAAAGTTTATGTTCCTATAACCTGTGTTAATTCTGTAACCCTTTAAAATGGAAGATAAGAAAGTTCATTTTCGGCACTTGATGCTTTGGGAACCAGACAAAAATTGCTGCAGCTTGGCTGGGATGTGTTACCCCACCCTCCATATTCACCAGATATTGCTCCTTCGGATTTCCACTTATTCAGGTCTCTGCAGAATTGTCTTAATGGTAAAAATTTCAATTCCTTGGATGACGTAAAAAAATACTTTGATGAATTCTTTGCCATGAAACCACCTCAATTCTGGGAAGAGGGTATTTTCAAGTTAAAGGATAGATGGAGACGCATTGTGCAACAAAATGGTTCATATTTGGTTGATTAAAAATGTAATAGCAAGTATTTATTGACCTTTTTCGTTCCTTTAAAAATGGACACGAACTTTCCGGACAACCCAATATATTATTTTTGCGACACGACTTGCTACATCATTGCACACTAGTGTGCAATGGTGACCAGTTGGACAACTGTCATACTGGGGCACCATTTTGAAAGGTTTAGTGGAACAGATCAACCCAGTACATTTTTCTTTTGAAGTCTTACATATTCTATCACTCTCTTTTGCCGGACTGCCAAGTTGCTGGAATCTAGACAAACCGACAGTAGTTGTCACGTGGTGTGTATGTAGAGACAAACAGAAACACAAACATACACGACATATATGTATACGCGTGAACGTCTACATATATATATATATATATATATATATATATTCTTTTACTTATTCATATATGTTTTACACACAAACGCACACACATATATATACACACACATACATATATACATCATGTACACACATATTTATATATATACTAGCAGCATAGCCCAGCGTTGCCCGGGTATGTAAGAGACCCTAGTAGGCAACGACTAATCCCAATCTAGTCCTTTCCCTCTAATTTCCCGCCAATTTGTGAAAGATATTGTCGAAAATATGTCATCTTGAATTTGAACGCGATTTCCCAAAATGGCATGATTTTATCGATTTTTTCTGATGGTAAGGTATTGCATGGAAAACTAACGTTAGAATTAAGTTTCTTAGGGTAACATTAAGCTTCACCATGAGTTTGGTGAAAATCGATTGCAAGTGGCGAAAACTACAACAGAAAATGTGTTGCATATAAAAAGCTTAGGTTCTCGACCCCATGTCGAATTTATCAATTTTTTTCAGAACTGGAGGAACTTTTCAAAATTTTCGCTGCGTTAGTTTTGAATTATGACATTTGGCTATGTGTGTGTCAAGTTTCATCAGAATCGATTGAAAGCTGTGGTCAGGGTGAGGGTACAACCTGACAGACACACAGACACACACACAGACAAACTGCCATTTATATATAGATATATATATATGCACATATATACATACACACACACACATACATACATACATACATACATACATACATATATATATATAATATATATATATATATATATATATATATATATATATATATATACACACCACACACACACACACTCATTAGCTGGTGTACCCGGTAATTCCCAGGGGTAAAGATGTTCTATTGAAATGCTTTATTAGTCTGATAATAAGAAAGCAATTTCGTTATAACTGCCACAAAAGGTGTATTTTCTGTCGGGAAATGTACAAAAAACTGTCAGCTGGAGGAGGGGGAGATTGTTGGAGGTTGGTGAAAGAGGTTTTCAGAGGATGGCGAGAAAGTACTCTGACTCGTTGTGGCATTTTAAAGGTGAAGTTTATGAAGTCTAATTTATTAAAGGTAATATATAAATGTAGTATATATGTATATAAATAAATGGACGTCCAGCGATTGGTTAAAATTGCCGAAATGCTCGAAATTAAAGACGAAATAT
>NC_043001.1:133643453-133665953 GCF_006345805.1 Octopus sinensis | reverse complement strand
GCTGTACTCTTTCACCACAACTTTCTCTCACTCTTACTTCCTGTTTCTGTTGTACCTGTATTTCAAGGGGCCGGCCGTGTCACTCTCTGTGTCACGCTGAATATCCCCGAGAACTACGTTAAGGGTACACGTGTCTGTGGAGTGCTCAGCCACTTACACGTTAATTTCACGAGTAGGCTGTTCCGCTGATTCGGATCAACCGGAACCCTCATCGTCGTAACCGACGGAGTGCTTCCATCCATCAGAAAACAGTTGCAGTGCAGCGGTTGCAAAGTAAGCTTGTTAATCCAGCGTTGGGTAGGATGGATTGGGTGAGATAACCGAAGGGGTCAATTGACTGGGTAAAGTAAAGGAAGTATATTGCGCACATTTAATCGGCGAAAATTAAAATAAGAAAGTCACGGAATAAATGACTCAGAGACATGGGAACGGGTTAACTAACCCAGTAACAAAAGATAGGTGTGAGCAGTTCATTACCGCGGAAAGAGGACTTGGCGGACATACGGATATTGTAAAGTTTCGGCATTGGATGAGCAGCTGTGAGGGCGATTACTCATTTCCAAACATAATTCGTTTATACAATAAAATAGAATTATTGTGGTTGAGGGCTCCCAGAGAAACCGCAACGTGTTTTCGCACCCACTTCTCATACATATATTTAGACATACACGATCTGGGTGTGTGTACATACATACATACATACATACATACCTACCTACCTACCTACTTACCTACCTACCTACCTACCTACCTACATACATACATACATACATACATACATACATACATACATACATACATACATACATACATACATTCATACATACATACATAGATGCATACATTCATACATACATATATACATACATGTGTGAGTTTATATATATATCAACTTAAACACAAAAGAAACGCCACACACATACTAAATAGAAACATCTCATAGCATTGTGCTAATAAAGACACTGTTCTTTCCTCTCAAGAGTGCTAATAAAGACACTGTTTTTTCCTAATGAAAAAAACGTCATTTCCAAAAATATATTTGACGTCACATGGTGCCACGTGTCCTAGATCCAAACAGATGAACTCAATATCTCGTATGAGCACCGTTAACGTTGATTAGCGCCAGGTATCTCTTGTACATTGAATGCACCAATCGATTGATGAAGGCCATGGAGATAACAGCCCACACTCTGTAAAAACTTGCAGTGAGTTGTGCCGCTGTTGTCGGCCTTTGACGGATGTCATTTAGTCTTCTTTGGATTTCATCCCAAAGGGACTCTATGGGGTTCAAGTCCGGATTTAGGGCAGGCCATGGTAGGGTCTGGATGTTGCGCTGTTGGAGGAAGTCTTTTGTCAATCTGGCAGTTTGGGCACGGGCGTTGTCGTGTTGGAACACGTGATTCTGATGATGGGCAGAGTATGACACAATGTGAGGCCTCAACGCTTGGTCGATATAGCGAGCAGCGGTTACTCCATTACCTCTGTCTTGGCCGATGTTTTGGAAGACCATCAGTCCAATTTTCTAGTTGAGTACAATCGCACCCCATATCATGATGCTGTGTCCTCCCCACGAGTTTCTCTCCACCACACAGCCATCAGCATGACATTCACCCTTTCTTTTTCAAACCCTGACTCTGCCATCTGCCACAGAAACGCAATATCGACTATCGTCAGAGAAGACTACAGTCCTCCACTGTTGATATCGCCAGTTCTGACGTTCTTGAGCCCACTGCAGACGTTTCCGTCGATGACGATCTGTGAGGATGGGGTCCCTAACCGGACGTCGACAAGACATATTGGAAGAACTCAGACGGCAGCGAACTGTCTCTGCACAAATGGGTCTGCGGTAAGTCCCTATGGTCTGCTTAGCTGATTCCGTTGCCCTCCGCAATCGGTCCTGTAAATGCTGTCGGTGCAGGCGGCGATCTTGACGTGCCGTTCTAACCCTCGGTCGTTCACTGCGTGGACGATCATCCGTGGCATTGTATCGTCCCCTCAGCCATTCAATTGTCCGAAAACTGCAGTTCAAGCCATCAGCAATGACCCGTGGGCGTTGACCAGCATGGAAACGTCCGATGGCTTGCTCCCTCTGATTTCGTGTCAGTCTTGGCATGCTTGCTATGTTCGGGAAACAAATGACTGGCTGGTAAATTTGGGTGCCTTTTATACCCAATGAATCAACGTTTTGGACGTGCGTCATGCTTTTCATAAAGATGCGTTCGTGAGCATTACTATGTTCACGAAAAGTGAGCGACTTCGAACCTTACATGCAATCCTTGCGTTTTCAAAAGAGAGTGGTGATGTGGGTCAGTGGCATCTTCCTGATGTCAAATTACTTAGAAATGTGATAAAATCGATATAATCTCAATATCGTGTGTGAAACAAATAATCTTTTACAGTGCGACGTTCCTTTTATATTTCAGAAATATATATATATATATATATATATATATATATATATACATCGCTATGGACTCCGTGTGGGCAGTCATCTAAAAGTTTTTGTTCGTCATGATGCTGACATAAGTTCCTTGTCTTTCCTGATGAGAAGGCGGCATAATGCACCCTTTATTCCTTCGGAATTAAGAATATGCAGTCTTCGAAACATATGTCGAGAATGAAGGAATTTTGTTAAATCGTCGTTCGACTCCATTCTTTCATTTATATATATATATTATATATATATATATATATATATATATATATATATATATATATATATATATATATATATATATATATAATAAATCTTAGGGTAGCAAAAATATTTAGAAAAATTCTTTGCTACCAGTGGTCTAGCGAGAAGAAAAAAATTAGTCAATAGACTATATATTATTCATATAAAAACACAGTGTGCATTTAAACACATAAGAGATGGCCTTAACAGGACATCTGACTCGCTAGAAAGAATAGTTAAACTACAAACCACTAATAGTTGTAATTTTGATAGGGAATGAAAAATAAAAACATTTACCCTATTTTTCCTGGTCTCTCTCTCTCTTTTACTCTTTTACTTGTTTCAGTCATTTGACTGCGGCCATGCTGGAGCACCGCCTTTAGTCGATCAAATCGACCCCGGAACTTATTCTTTGTAAGCCCAGTACTTATTCTATCAGTCTCTTTTGCCGAACCGCTAAGTGGCGGGGACGTAGACACACCAGCATCGGTTGTCAAGCAATGCTAGGGGGACAAAGACAGACACACAAACACACACACATATATATATATACATACATATATACGACAGGCTTCTTTCAGTTTCCACTCCTGCGCCTATGCATAGTTTCAAGCAATCTTTTGTAAATAAAATAATTTACAATTGGCAAAGCTCTCGTCAGCAGGAAGACAAGATTAACATATAAAGACGAGGCAATAAAAAACATGCTTCGTGTTTATATGTTATAATTTTTCAAAATCCAACGCGCACGCACGGTTTTTTTCGGCAACAAATACAAATGCCGATTTTCTTTCAAAATTAGCCAAATAACCTTTTATCATTAATTAATAAATCTTAGGGTAGCAAAAAAATTAAGAAAAATTCTTTGCTACTAGTGGTCTAGCGAGTCAGATGTACTGTTAAGGCCATCTCTTGTGTGTTTAAATGTACACTGTACTTTTATATGAATAATATATAGATCGATGGGGATTTGAGGAGTGTTGAAACAGGGATGGGTGAAAGGAGATAAGAGTATCAGATCTAGAAGAGGGAGGGGTTAACAATAAGGGTAGTCGTAGAAGCGAAGAGTTGGGAGACGAGTGAGAGGAGTGGAATGGGTGGTCAGTTGTTGGGCTTGTGAATAGACATCTACTCACATCTTAAATATGACATGTGGAAGCACTCCGTCGGTTACGACGATGAGGGTTCCGGTTGATCCGAATCAACGGAACAGCCTGCTCGTGAAATTAACGTTATAAGTGGCTGAGCACTCCACAGACACGTGTACCCTTAACGTAGTTCTCGGGGATATTCAGCGTGACACAGAGAGTGACAAGGCCGGTCCTTTGAAATACAGGTACAACAGAAACAGGAAGTAAGAGTGAGAGAAAGTTGTGGTGAAAGAGTACAGCAGGGATCACCACCATCCCCTGCCGGAGCCTCGTGGAACTTTTAGGTGTTTTCGCTCAATAAACAATCACAATGCCCGGTCTGGGAATCGAAACCGCGATCCTACGACCATGAGTCCGCTGCCCTAACCACTGGGCCATTGCACCTCCACTTGTTGTATAGTAATGAGGTGTGGACAGGAATTCTGAATACGTGGCAGTCTTAGTTTGTGCCTGTGCGTTATTAGTGCCAGCATCCCAAGATTTCCACCGAGTAGGTGTTAGCAGTAGATACTTTGCCAGTCATGAAATTCATCTACTGCCAACATCGACTCTATGGAAATCTTGGGATGCTTCTTGCTGCATATAATAGAATACACTCTAAGCTGATCGAATGTTTGTTGGGACAAAGTATAGTGGTCAGGCGATAGTACCATAACCTAGGCGATGTACACATTAGTCACTTTCCAACCGATCTTTCAGAAATCTCAGCCAATTTCAAAGTGAGGCAGGCTACTTTGTTCACAAACTTATTCTTATTCACTTGAAGGTCCAGCTTGAACCAGGACCTAAACACCGTAACTGTGCCCTCAGTCTAGAAACAGAAAAAGCCGTCGGCCAACATAGTCTTAGCATTCTTGGTGCCAAGCTGCATTGATAGAGCTCTTGTTCTATAGCAGTGAGGCTTGGGTAGGAGAGTCCAGTTTGGTGGACATTGTTGTAGAGCTGAAAAAGAAGTAATTTCTACTCTTCTCTCCTGGAAGCCATCTACTCGCAATACCAGAGGGCGCACACTCTCCTACCCTGATGTAATCTCCAGGGATACAGGCATCCAGCAACAGGACCTCCGTAATGCCATGATGGACCGTGAAGTCTGGCGTAGCATGGTAAATTCCATTGTCTCGACCACAGTCGAACAATGATGATGATGAGGCTTGGGCAGTACAAAAAACATTAGCTGAGGAAATAAATCTTAAAACAGTTCTGTTCGAATGCAGTCATACCTGGACAGTGATTGAAACACTAGCAGAAGGTATTAAAAAAAAAACTGGTCATTTATTAAGATTTGCGATTAGCAGTTAATTTTTCATTAAAAAAAAAGGGAAACAAAAAATGAAGAAATATTTGACTTCCTCAGTTCTCGGCATTCCACGTTCAAAAAGATTTTGTTATGACATTCTTTTGGAGAAAATCATCAGCAACTCTTAAAACTAAAGATGTAGTTCGTGTTGGAGCTAGTGGGGCGGAATGCATTGATTTTATCAAGATAATGAGCATAGCTGTTGACTTTGCTCCGGCTACAGACGAATAGTAGAAGATGATTGGTCAGTTGTGAGTGCACAATAATTCGAGAACTAACACTTGAGGAAATGAAAGAGGATGTTGAAAAATAGAATAAATGTATTGGTTGACATTTACACACACACACACACACACACACACACACACACACACGGTCAAGATTAACCTTGGTCCATCTCGACTGAGATCGCTTAATGATAAAAATCTTTGTTCTAAATAAGGTCACATATTTTAAGAATGGGTGTAGTCGATTAATTCGACCTCAGTTCATAATAGGTGCTCGTTATTTTAAGTACTTCAGAAAAAGCAAAGTTGATGTTCGTAGAATTTAGAGTCAGAACACGATGGTGGTGGCAAAGGTGGCGAGCTGGCAGAAACGTTAGCACGCCGGGCGAAATGCTTAGCGGTATTTCGTCTGCCGTTACGTTGTGAGTTCAAATTCCGCCGAGGTCGACTTTGCCTTTCATCCTTTCGGGGTCGATAAATTAAGTACTAGTTACGCACTGGGGGTCGATGTAATCGACTTAATACCTATGTCTGTCCTTGTTTGTCCCCTCTGTGTTTAGCCCCTTGTGGGTAATAAAGAAATAGGTATTTCGTCTGCCGTTACGTTGTGAGTTCAAATTCCGCCGAGGTCGACTTTGCCTTTCATCCTTTCGGGGTCGATAAATTAAGTACCAGTTACGCACTGGGGGTCGATGTAATCGACTTAATACCTATGTCTGTCCTTGTTTGTCCCCTCTGTGTTTAGCCCCTTGTGGGTAATAAAGAAATAGGTATTTCGTCTGCCGTTACGTTGTGAGTTCAAATTCCGCCGAGGTCGACTTTGCCTTCATCCTTTCGGGGTCGATAAATTAAGTACCAGTTACGCACTGGGGGTCGATGTAATCGACTTAATACCTATGTCTGTCCTTGTTTGTCCCCTCTGTGTTTAGCCCCTTGTGGGTAATAATGAAATAGGTATTTCGTCTGCCGTTACGTTGTGAGTTCAAATTCCGCCGAGGTCGACTTTGCCTTTCATCCTTTCGGGGTCGATAAATTAAGTACCAGTTACGCACTGGGGGTCGATGTAATCGACTTAATACCTATGTCTGTCCTTGTTTGTCCCCTCTGTGTTTAGCCCCTTGTGGGTAATAATGAAATAGGTATTTCGTCTGCCGTTACGTTGTGAGTTCAAATTCCGCCGAGGTCGACTTTGCCTTTCATCCTTTCGGGGTCGATAAATAAGTACCAGTTACGCACTGGGGGTCGATGTAATCGACTTAATACCTATGTCTGTCCTTGTTTGTCCCCTCTGTGTTTAGCCCCTTGTGGGTAATAATGAAATAGGTATTTCGTCTGCCGTTACGTTGTGAGTTCAAATTCCGCCGAGGTCGACTTTGCCTTTCATCCTTTCGGGGTCGATAAATTAAGTACCAGTTACGCACTGGGGGTCGATGTAATCGACTTAATACCTATGTCTGTCCTTGTTTGTCCCCTCTGTGTTTAGCCCCTTGTGGGTAATAATGAAATAGGTATAACTAAATATATTGTCAAAGTTAAATCAACGAGTTTAGTTGAGTAATCCATGACTCAACTAAACATTGTAAATTAACGCTAATTACACCAACATGTTTTTTCTACAGTCTATTAACCGAAATCCATCCGACATTCTTCCTTTAACAACCGATCCAGGTTACTGAACCTTGCCACGTTCACCAGAAAAAATTTTCACAATAAACCAGTTACTACATTTAAATTCGTCTCTCGACAAGTCTCGTAAAATACGTTATCAAAATGATGCAAAAGTGAATTGTCGTCTATCGGCTTTACACATCGGTCTATACTGCATTGTACCGTTTTGTTGGAATGACTGCTGTGCTGCTTTTACCCTATGTTATTCTATTATAGTAATGTATTCTCCTGTACTGTAATGTAATGAACTGTAGTACTACACTAAGCGTTAGTGTATTCTACTGTACTGTTTTGTACAGCTCTTTTGGTTTATGGCAGCCCATCAAAGTTGATGACAGCGTCGATCCAAGACATTCATCTTACTTCGCCTCTAGCACATTGTTTCTCATATGAGCGGACGTGGCTTGCAAGACCGATATGCAATAGGCAGATCTTGTGTCACTGAGGGCACCGAAAATGACCCCGAGCAACATATACATACATACATACACAGACATACGACGTCTCCTCATCTCTTAAAGCAGTCTCCTACATTCAGTTTCAAAGCGTTTCACTCTAGCATCACACACTGATCTCCATACCTTCTGATTAACAGCCAGTTACTTTGTACAGTACTGTAGTACTATGCTGTGGGGAGGCACAATGGCCCAGTGGTTAGGGCAGCGGACTCGCGGTCATAGGATCGCGGTTTCGATTCCCAGACCGGGCGTTGTGAGTGTTTATTGAGCGAAAACACCTAAAGCTCCACGAGGCTCCGGCAGGGGATGGTGGTGATCCCTGCTGTACTCTTTCACCACAACTTTCTCTCACTCTTACTTCCTGTTTCTGTTGTACCTGTATTTCAAAGGGCCGGCCTTGTCACTCTCTGTGTCACGCTGAATATCCCCGAGAACTACGTTAAGGGTATACGTGTCTGTGGAGTGCTCAGCCACTTACACGTTAATTTCAGGAGCAGGCTGTTCCGTTGATTCGGATCAACCGGAACCCTCGTCGTCGTAACCGACGGAGTGCTTCCATAGTACTATGCTGTACTGAAACGTACTGTAGTACTACTCTATACTATTAATATTTCTATTCCAGTGTGACATTGCACTACATTGGGCTATACTGTAATGTGTTTTACAGCTCTGCACTTTACTGTACCGAGTTCTACTATATCATTTTGTACTCTACACTATACTCTATTGCAGTATGTTGGGATCTTTGTGGCTTTCGTCACTGTTTACAACTTTGATCCAATTGTTTTCAAATTTTGTATATGGATTAAGTTTTGTATACTAATTATGAAAATGAAATTCGTTTTCCCTATAAACCCATAATTAAAAAGTTATTAGCCTTTAAAATTTGCAGAATTTAGGTATTTTAGCCAATCAGAAGCGAGTATTTTAGACTTAACCAAAGCAAAGAAGCACTTCGTGTTCCATGGCTGATTGTGAAGAACTCTGTTTCCATAGTAACCAAAGATGATGCGCATGCGCACAAGGAGTGTAACCACGACTTGTTCTATAATTGTTTGTTTTCATAACAGATGGGACTCACATTCAACAAATTGGAAGTACCTGGGCATGGTTGACCCTTATATTTGTGAATTTATGCGAAGAAGGAGATACGAGAAAGATAATTTATTTTATAAGACCCAAGAGTGCATTGCAAACTTTCGTTTCTCGAAATTTTTAAACCAATAAATGTCTGTTTTAAACAATGTTTTGACTGTTATTTCTAGCAACTCCCGTTGGCTTGTTCGTAGCTTTTAAATATTTAATTTGCTCGCGTAGCTAGTTTAAATGTTTTGACATGCCGATGTCCTCCGCCTCGCCCTGATGGTGGAAGAAGCAGCGAACGCGCTGTTTTCTGATTGGCTGAAAATTTTGAAAATTATCAAACTTTGAAAACAAGTAACATTTTTGCAAATTTTTTCTGGAATAAATGAATAGCAAATTCAGATTCAGCGTCAAAAATTACATATATATACTCTCTCTCTCTTTTACTCTTTTACTTGTTTCAGTCATTTGACTGTGGCCATGCTGGAGCACCACCTTTAGTCGAGCAAATCGACCCCGGGACTTATTCTTTGTAAGCACAGTACTTATTCTATCGGTCTCTTTTGCCGAACCGCTAAGTGACGGGGACGTAAGCACACCAGCATCGGTTCTCAAGCAATGCTAGGGGGATAAACACAGACACACAAACACATACACACATACATATATATATATATATATATATATATATATATATATATATATATATATATATATATATATAATATATATATATATATATATACACAACAGGCTTCTTTCAGTTTCCGTCTACCAAATCCACTCACAAGGCATTGGTCGGCCCGGAGCTATAGCAGAAGACACTTGCCCAAGATGCCACGCAGTGGGACTGAACCCGGAACCATGTAGTTGGTTAGCAAGCTACTTACCACACAGCCACTCCTGCACCTATATGATACATTAGAAGATTTTTTTAATGATAATTGTAAACAGTGACGGAAACCACAAAGTTCCGTATGTTGTACTCTATTGTACGGTATCCTGCTGTACTCTACCGAAGGATACAGTTGACATCTGCAATGTAATATACTCTACAACACTACGCTGTAGTATGCTGTACTGCTCTCAGCTGTACGTTAATCCATTCTACAATACTCTACTTACTGTATTGTAATAGATTCTCCCTCTCAATTTGTGGCAGGAAATTAAAGACTCCGCCGGTTACGACGACGAGGGTCCCAGCTGATACGATCAACGGAACAGCTTGCTCGTGAAATTAACGTGCAAATGGCTGAGCATTCCACAGACACGTGCACCCTTAACGTAGTTCTCGGGGATAATCAGCGTGACACAGAGAGTGACAAGGCTGACCCTTTGAAATACAAGTACAACTCATTTTTGCCAGCTGAGTGGACTGGAGCAACGTGAAATAAAGTGTCTTGCTCAAGGACACAACGCGTCGCCGGGAATCGAACTCACAACCTTACGATCATGAGCCGAATGCCCTAACCACTAAGCCACGCGCCCTCACCGTGGCAGGAAATACGAACTCGTGATTCCATTGCTGAAAAACTTTCGCTAGCACTTTAAGAACTAATTGTAGATAATTTCTGCGTTTATTCATAAAAAAAAAAAAACATGACAGGAATGTGAGTGAAGAAGGTCAGATATGTTTTGTAATGTTGAAATTTTTTAACCGCAGAACTAATCGAGTTCCGGTTGAAGACATTCTGACAATCCCAGCTATTTGGGGTGATTAAGGACAATATTTAATGTTTCCCTTAAAAAAAAAAAAATGCAAGAATGTTTTCAAGGCTAACTTGGTTACTATTCCCAGCAGGTTTAAATTTCTCAGTACAATCTTCCAAGTACAGACATACCCCAACACACGTCTTTTCGAGTTACGTATTTTTCGACTTCACTTCGTTTTTTTTTTAAAGAAATTAATGGAACAGATAAACCTCCACCTCAGCTGATTCATCCAACTGCAGTTGGTCTCAGCGAAGATATTTAAAAGCATAAAAATATTAAAAAACCCCCTAAACAAACCAATATTGAAGTGCAGGGCCGGCCCTAGGGTTGCTTGCGCCCCGGGCAAGCTGAACTTCGGCGTGTACAAGCTGACGATCGTAGAAATGTCCTTGTCTTTGTCACGCTCTCCTTGGTACCCCTAGCACACGGCGCCCCGGGCGACTGCCCGAGTTGCCGGTACCTTGAGCCGGCCGTGCTGACGTGGAACATCAAACTAAATACATATGAAAATATATACAAACCATGTGGATGGAATGGAATGGAAGCACTCCGTCGGTTCGGACGACGAGGGTTCCGGTTGATCCGAATCAACGGAACAGCCTGCTCGTGAAATTAACGTGTAAGTGGCTGAGCACTCCACAGACACGTGCACCCTTAACGTAGTTCTCGGGGATATTCAGCGTGACACAGAGAGTGACAAGGCCGGCCCTTTGAAATACAGGTACAACAGAAACAGGAAGTAAGAGTGAGAGAAAGTTGTGGTGAAAGAGTACAGCAGGGATCACCACCATCCCCTGCCGGAGCCTCGTGGAGCTTTTAGGTGTTTTCGCTCAATAAACACTCACGTTTTTCTAGCTATGTTGCATATTTTAGAACCAATTACCGACGTAAGTTGAGGTATGTCTATATATGCTCCCACGTTGCACCGTGTAAATTATGTCACTGATCTATAGAAGCTGAGAGAGTAATCCTTTAATAATTATTCTTGGAGCATGAAAACCCACATATACCAGATAACAAACGCTTTTAATCGACATTACGCTGTGTACAGAAAACATATTAAAGAAATAATTATGGCAGATTGTATCTAGAAGAAGTAATTACAGAAATTAGTGGTATAAACAGAATAAGTACTATGTGACTGTTTGACAGTTTCAATTACTTGCAGAAATATCTGGTATTCATTTACAAGGACATCTTTCTTAAAACTTAAAAAGAACTCAGGTGCATCAGTGCTTTGCAATACCGAAAATATTTAAATACTTCATGTGCAGTCGTATGGATAATAGAACTAATGCCTATCCTTACTAGAATTAATAAGCATACACGCTTTGTATGTATGTATGTATGTTTGTATGTTTGTCATTATTCAGTTTATTTCAAGATTTCTTGCCAATAGAGAAAGAACCGGTTTCTAACCTAGATCCAAGGCCCCTTCATTGGAATTTCAGCATCAACAAAAGGGTAATTTTATGTGTGTATGTATGTATGTATGTATGTATGTATGTATGTATGTATGCCATTATTCAGTTTATTTCAAGATTTCTTGCCAATAGAGATAGAACCGGTTTCTAACCTAGATCCAAGGCCTCTTCATTGGAATTTCAGCATCAACAAAAGGGTAATTTTGTGTGTGTGTGTGTGTGTGTGTATGTATGTATGTATGTATTTATGTATGTATGTATGTATGTATGTATGTATGTATGTATGTATGTATGTATGTATGTCATTATTCAGTTTATTTCAAGATTTCTTGCCAATAGAGAAAGAATCGGTTTCTAACCTAGATGCAAGGCCCCTTCATTGGAATTTCAGCATCAACAAAAGGGTAATTTTGAGTGTGTGTGTATGTATGTATGTATGTATGTATGTATGTATGTATGTATGTATGTATGTTTGTATGTATGCCATTATTCAGTTTATTTCAAGATTTCTTGCCAATAGAGAAAGAACGGTTTTTAACCTAGATCCAAGGCCCCTTCATAGGAATTTCAGCATCAACAACAGGGTAATTTTGTGTGTGTATGTGTGTGTGTGTATGTATGTATGTATGTTTGTATGTATGTACGTATGTATGTATGTATATATATGTGCCGTAAATCTTCGAGTATAATCCGCATTTTTCCCCCAAATTTAAAGGTCAAAATCCCTGGTGCGTATTATATACGAGGTTAAAAATGAAAAATATATCCTAAGCAATGTCCGAGTCTCTATTTGCTGTCCGGCAATGTTTATTCAGACGCATTTTGTGATGTCGGGCACGAAAATACCTTAAGCTAAGCCTGAAATCAATGAAGCCATAAAAAGAATCATCCATAACTTGCAATAAGCAACATTTATTAAAATGAAAGTATTCAAAACACAGAGTAACATATAACAAAAATAAATTGCAAACATATTTACATTCCCATATAACAGTTAAGAACATCACTATTATTGTATTACGCATGCGTGGAAGTGTTTGTTCGACTAGGTGCTGCTGGTTTAATTACGCACGACTCGAGTTAGAGAAATGGTGCATATTATACACAATGTTTAGGTTTTTCAGAGGTACAGCCCCCTAAAAATCCCCTGCGTATTATACTCATAGGTGGACTATACTCGAGGATTTACAGTATGTATGTATGTATGTATGTATGTATTTATGTATGTATGTATGTTGTATGTATGTATGTATGTATGTATGTAGGTATGTGTAAGCACGGACGCATGTGTGAATGTATGTATTATGTAAGAACGTACGTGTGTGTGTGAATGTATGTATGTACATATATACATGCGTACATCCTTACATATACATACATACATACATATATACATACGTACATGCATACGTACGTACGTACGTACATACATACATACGTACATACATACATACATACATACATACATACATACATACATACATACATACATACATATATACATACATACATACATACATACATACATACACATACATACATACATACATCTTCAGCCGCGAGTACCCGGTCGAAGGAACGATGGCCAGGGTCCGATCCAGCCAGCAATAAATATATCATAAACAAAGCGACCATCGGCCACTGATTTGCAACAAGCAAAATAGCTAGTTGTAAAATCTCAAGAAGAAATCAGAGTAGTAACTATACTAAAAAGTAAAGTCAACCGCCACATCTAAGTGGCTGTTCCATGTTACTACTAGTTTAACACCAGGTAGATCTCTGGCTGGAGCGGAGCCTGGCTATCGGGTACTCGCGACTGAAGACGAACCAACCAGCTGGAAACTGAGTCAGTCTCACGATCCTGTTATCTGCCAGAGCACTGCTTCTCAAACTATCTCATGTGGCGTGACCGGTCATATTTCTTAGTAATATTAATTTATACCGGAAACAATATATATATATATGAATAAGCGTAGGAGTGGTCGTGTGGTAACTAGCTTGCTTACCAACCACATGGTTCCGGGTTCAGTCCCACTGCGTGACACCTTTGGCAAGTGTTTTCTATTATACCCAAAGCCTTGTAAGTGGATTTGGTAGACGAAGCTGAAAGAAGCCCGACGTATATATATATATATATATATATATATATATTAAATTAGAGATAAAACCACTATTAGGCAAATCAAACAGTGATAAACATAAACCAAAACATAGAAATAAAATTAATTAATATAATATACAAAATATATAAAATATAAAATTCAAAATTAAATTATTTATATATTTTGCATATATATTTATTGATAGAAATAATTTTAGATCTTAATTCTTATATTTATATACATTTATATATATATCATTGATAATTTAGTTATTATTCAAATATTATATTATTATTTGACTTGAAATTAAATTTAATAATATGAATAGTGATTATTTTTTTGTTAAATATTTAGGTAATTAGATATTGACTATAACTGAGATTAGATTATTTGTGGGTTTATTATATTTTTTTAAAGCCATATTATATCTGAATAAATAAATACATTTTCTATCTATTCTTACCTTAAAAATTAATACTTAAAAATTTGTATTTAACATTATAATCGATTGTATGACATCATCATAATAATTAAAGTTTCTAGTTTGATAATAGAGTTTTTTATAAGAAAAATTATTATTTTATTTATTTCTTTAAAAAATATTGTTTAAATATATTTGATTATTTATTTAAATATTATCATTAACCTGAAGATTGACTATAACCATAATTCGAATTATTAATTGAATGTAAATTATTGTTATTCGAATTAGGTTATGGGCATGAAACGATCGTTGTGGTTTTACTTTTTATCTTATTTTAAACTTTTTAATACTTTTTGTTAGTTTAGTTATATATTTAATATAATAAAAGAAATATAAAAATTAAAAAAATAATATATATAATATAAATTTATAAGTATAAATTAATAATTAAAAAAAAAATTTTTAATTTAAATAATTTAATTTTGAATTTTATATTTTATATATTTTGTATATTATATTAATTAATTTTATTTCTATGTTTTGGTTTATGTTTTTCACTGTTGGTTTGCCTGTGGTTTTATCTCTAATTTCATATATATATTTATACTGTAAAATTAGATTTAATCCTAAATCTAATTTTTTCCTGTAAGTTTGGATTTACTCCCTATTATTATTATTATTATATTATATATATATATATAATATTATATATATATATAATATATATATATATATATATATATATATATATATATATGTATGTATGTATGTATGTATGTATGTATGTATGTATGTATGTATGTATGTTGGAGGTGTGTACGTTTATGTGTCTGTGTTTGTCCTCTCTCCCAACATCGCTTGACAACCGATGCTGGTGTGTTTACGTCCCCGTAACTTAGCGGTTCGGCAAAAGAGACCGATAGAATAAGTACTAGGCTTACAAAGAATAAGTCCTGAGGTCGATTTGCTTGACTAAAGGCGGTGCTCCAGCATGGCCACAGTCAAACGACTGAAAAAAGTAAAAGGGAGTAAAAGAGTAAAGAGTATAATAAAAGCTGACAATTTTTTTCTCTTCTAATTTATTTTGCAAACAGATAATACAATATCACATAACCATCTTATAAGCATTTTATAATGTTTCTTTCGTTCCTGGAAGCTCACCGCGTACCGGCATCGTCCGCGGACCATCACTTTAAGTAGCACTGTGCTAGAGGATGGTAGGGGACACGCTCTTACTGCTAGCAATATATATTATATATAAAGGGTGCAGCGCCGCACCGATAAATAACTGGCGGAAGATCTGCCTGGGGTTAAACTAGTCGTAACATGAAACAATCACTTTGATGTGGCTATTGACTTTACTTGTTATTATAGTTAATACTCTGATCTCTTGAGATTTTACAACTAGCTATTTTGCTTATATATATATATATATATATATATATATCTATATATATATATATATATATATATTATATATATTATATATATATATATATATATATATATATATATAGGGAGAATTCACAAAAAAACAAAAGACGAAGACAGGTGGCGTAGACAACAAACAGATGTATCAGTTTAACGCCTGGGAAGTGAAAAAAGTTTTTAACGTTTAGAGCCTACGCTCTTCCATAGAAAAGAACACAGAAAAAAAACAGGGAGATAAAATAAAGAATGTGCAGTGGCTTCCGATCTATCATGGCAAATGCCGGACAGAGGGGTCACACAGGAGAGTTAGAAAGAAGGGGAGATAATAAAGTAGTGGTGATCCCAAAACGAAGGTGTGCGTGCGTGTGTATAAGAGTATGTATGTGCGTGTGTATAAGAGTATGTATGTGCGTGTGGAAGAGGGCTGGTGACCTTGATGTGTGCGTGTGTGCATGTGTAGGTGTGTGGATGATGGTGTGGGTGCTGGGAAGTGGTCAGTGCTAGTGTGTGCGTGGTGGTGTGATGTGATGTGGTGTTGTGTGGTATTAACAAAATAGCTTGTGACCAGCTTAAAATTCTCCAAGATGAGTAGTAAGCTAGCATATTACTCGTATAAACTATATCTTCAAACAACCATCAAAGTTACTCGCTTAGTCAAATATTCTTTTATTCGGTGATGTAATAAATGTGATTTTATTTTATTTTCCACCAAACTGTCAGTTATTTCTCTTCACACATCTACAATATGTATATATATATATATATATATATAATCACGAACAATCACACACAATCACGAACACACATACACACACATAGACACGAATGCAGTTATATACATACACACACATAGGCACTCAATCTCATTAGCAAAGCAAACAACAACGCACCACCATACATACGACTTGCACTCTGTCACCCTCCTATTCTTAGAATTTCCCATTCCAACAATTTTTGAACTTTTGAACTCTTTAGAATCTTCTCCATCCAACCAATTTTGACGTCACTGCTTATAACGGAATATTTTAAAGAAACACTCATTATCACTATGGACTCCGTGTGGACAGTCATCTAAAAGTTTTTGTTCGTCATGATGCTGACATAAGTTCCTTGTTTTTCCTGATGAGAAGGTGGCATAATGCACCCTTTATTCCTTCGGAATTGAAAATATACAGTCTTCGAAACATATGTCGAGAATAAAGGAATTTTGTTAAATCGTCGTTCGACTCCATTCTTTCATATATATATTATATAGTGTGTGTGGGAGGTATTACCAACATTAACAGTATTCATGATAATTTTGTGTAACAGGATAAAAGCCACCTGTATCACAATTCCTTTGCGATGACTTTTCTATTGCTACTATTACTACCACTACCATTACAGTTTCGTAGTAACAAAGATGTATAAGTGTCAGTTCATTACGGCTATTTCGAGCGACTCCTTTAATTGATCAACGGAAGCATTACATCATTACAAAGAAATACCGCTCTTATCAGAAGACTGCGGATACCTCAAGCACAAAGGACAAGTTAGATATTTAAACATATTCATATCTTTTACTTGTTTCATGTGACTGTGGCCATGCTGGAGCACCGCCTTTCGTCGAACAAATCGACCACAGGATTTATTCTTTGTAAGCCTATATATACTTAATCTATCGGTCTCTTTTTGCCGAACCGCTAAGTTACGGGGACGTAAACACGCCACCATCGGTTGTCAAGCGATGTTGGGGGGGGGACAGACACAGACACACACAAACACACACATACATATATATACGTATACATATATACGACGGGCTTCTTTCAGTTTCCATCTACCAAATCCACTCACAAGGCTTTGGTCACAAGGCTATAGTAGAAGACACTTGCCCAAGGTGCCACGCAGTGGGACTGAACCCGGAACCATGTGGTTGGTAAGCAACCTACTTACCACACAGCCACTCCTATATATATAATATATATATATATTACACACACACATACATATATATATATATATATATATATACATATAAATACATATATACGACGGGCTTCTTTCAGTTTCCGTCTTCCAAATCCACTCACAAGGCTTTGGTCAGCCCGAGGCTATAGTAGAGGACACTTGCCCAAGGTTCCACGCAGTGGGACTGAACCCGAAACCATGTGGTTGGTAAGCAAGCTACTTACCACACAGCCACTCCTGCGCCTATATCATCAATGGAGAGCAAATATTTACAAAGATTCCGCTGTTAACTTTTTGGGCAGAATGAAAGAAGGACAGTACAGCGACAGACAAGCCTGAAATTAGCATAGGCTAGAGTGGTGGTGGTGAATGAGATTAGAGACCCCTTTATCTACACATCGAAGACAGTAGGGAGAATGCAGTCTTCAAAACATCTAAAAATAGATTAATTAGTATCGTGACAGACCGTTCGGCTATCTAAGAAAATGGAACTTTACATCCGGCCATATCAACCACCCAAAGGGTAGGTCATGGGATGGTAAACGAGAATGTCTGATGGGAGAATGGTGATAATAGAAAGAAAGGAGGGGATAGGGATGGCTGATAAAGCTTATTTTGATTGTCATCTTAAAGCAAACAAAATGAACTGTTAAAATGAATACCTCTTAAAGGATTGTGGGTTGGATAAATTGAAGGAGAAAGTTTTAACCTTAGTTTACCGTTTGAGCAAAATATGGCATGAGTTTTCATCACTAGCTGGTGATTAACATACGCTGAGGACGAATCATTAATGCATTCAAAAACCAAGGAAAAGAATCAACAGATTCTCGTCCCGGTCGACCTGGGACCTCGGAAAGGAAGCTTCGCTGTTTGAAGAGAATTGTAGAAAACGAACCCCATTTGAAGGCTTCTGGCATTGCAAAACAGCTAGAAGTTTGTCCAAGAACATGTGTTACATATCTGCATAAGCCCCGGGTATTCTGGACGATCAGCTAGAAGAAAACCTCTCCTTCAACCAATTAATATCATGGAAATAAAAAAATGGGCTAAGGAGATGTCAGAAAACTCCAGTTTATTTTGGGATAGAGTGATTTTCTCAGATGAATCCAGATTTGCATTATTTTCAGACAGTGAACGTGTTTGTGTCTGGAGCCTTCCCAATCAAGAATTTGATTTGAAACGACTCCAACCAACTGTGAAACTCGAACCGTGTGTATCACGTAAGGCTAGAGATCGGAGCGATGATCTCCCCTCGCAAATACTAATCGGACACAGAATGTAAGTCGTTAGCCAGCTAGAAAAGATGTCTTCTGGGGCAAACGTCAGTAGCACTGTCCCGTATAGGGCGCCACACTTGGTTGGCAATTGTATGTTACGATTCCGTATTACTACTGTTTATATATCACCCAGAGATTTAATATAGCCTATAATAAATAAAAAAATTATAAGAAAAACATTTATAGGCGCAGGAGTGGCTGTGTGGTAAGTAGCTTGGGCAAGTGTCTTCTACTATTGAAAATGGGCAATACCCTGAAACGCGTCTGTAGCTGCCGGTCAAGAAGTGTGGAGCGACTGACCTCCCTTGTTCGAAGGTTATATGGATACAGTTTGTGTATCAAATAGCTAACTTAAGGCGATGGCCTCATGGAGCTAATAAGCGGACAGCTTTTTTCTTATTTTTATAAGAATGCCATATTAGTATGGCGATAAATATTATTTTCCGGGAACGCTGCCGCTGTTCTCTTTAGAGAGACTTAGTTATTTTAATATTTCTATTATTGAAAACAAGTGGATGTATTCCACCGAAACTAGGTAAATAAAACCATCGAACAGAGATTGTCGGAAGCGACACCTACTGGCTGGCTACGCTGCATTGAAAAGGGGCAATACCTGAAACGCGTCTGTAGCTGCCGGTCAAGTAGTGTGAGCGACTGACCTCCCTTGTTCGAAGGTTATATGGATACAGTTTGTGTATCAAATAGCTAACTTAAGGCGATGGCCTCATGGAGCTAATAAGCGGACAGCTTTTTTATTATTTTTTTATAAGAATGCCATATTAGTATGGCGATAACTATTATTTATATATATATATATATATATATATATATATATATATATATATATATTATATATATGCGTGTGTGTATTGTGTGTGTCCCCCAAGCATTGCTTGACAACCGATGCTGGTGTGTTTATGTCCCCGTTACTTAGCGGTTCGGCAAAAGAGACCGATAGAATAAGTACTGGGCTTACAAAAGAATAAGTCCCGGGGTCGAGTTGCTCGATTAAAGGCGGTGCTCCAGCATGGCCGCAGTCAAATGACTGAAACAAGTATAAGAGTAAAGAGTATACTAAAAAAATTCTCTTTTTAAAATATTTTTATAAAAGTAAACCTATTAAAGTTGCTATACTAAGATATATAAAAAAGGAAATAAGGTAATGTAAAATGAGAATAAAGAAAATATTACTATGGGGTTGTTATATATACAGCTATAATCAGAATATTAATACGCCAATTTATTTTTTGTACGTACATGACGCGAGCGTCACGCTTAAAAGAAAGATATTGTTGAAAGAAATTTTGTTACTTGAATAAAAATTCTTAACTAGACCTCTTGTAATTTTGGAAGAGATTTGAAACCACGAACGATCTGAATGGGAAAATTAAGATAATTAAATTTGATGCGTGTGTCGAGCAAGGAGAGAAGTGAGAAAGAAAGAGAGAGAGAGAAGGAGTGGCTGAATTCCTTTGAATTCCTTTCTACGATTGAACTGAAATTGACCCCTGGTTATTAAAGACCCAATCACACACACACCGTACACACACATTTGTTGTAGGTTTTCTATCCATTTCAGTTCGTCCGTACACCAGATAACATGTTAAGTTCCGAAATTTAAATTTTGAATTTGCTTGAATTATAAAATTACATCTCATTAAAAAAAATATCGTTTGGCTTTCGAATACAACTTTTTCTTTCTCTTTCTATATTTTTGTTAAGTTACAATTTCCTTGTTTTGGTCAGGATTTTGCCAATTTTTTTATAGATGAAAATAGATGAAAGCATAAAAAAAATTAAATTCATAGAGCCGAACAAAATCAAAGATATTAATTCTATTTTTTCCCTTTTCTTAATACTAACAAGAGCATAGTATAAGAGAAATTTGGTTGGTTCTTCAGCATGGCCACCGTAAAATAATTGAAACAAGTAAAAGAATAAAAGAATACGAGAAAAACGTTCCGTACCACTAAACCAAGAGGGTTCTTTGAATATGTACGATGTATTTTAAGGCTAAATAGTAATTCCGTTTACGTTTGTGTAACTGAGATATTTTGGTTGGATTATATAGTTATTGGTTTTACCCTTCTTTCTATATTCTGTAACTGTCGCAATATACTTTTTTACTATAGGCACAAGTCCTGAAATTTTTGTGGGGAGAGGGCCAGTCAATTAGATCGACCCCAGTATGCAACTGGTACTTGATTTTTCGACCCCGAATTTCTTTATAGTTATGCTTCTTCTGCCTAAAGAACATCTGGAGAAAGGCAACACTCAAGACATTAAGGCCTCCATTGATGTCCCGGGACGCAACATTGGGAACCTGAGATTAAAAGAAGCCATCATCATTAGCAAGACAAAACCCTGTGTTAACAACAGAACTGAATTGTATACACACACCACACACACACACACACACACACACGTGCATACACACACACACGCACAGACACACTGTGAAGATGCAGGCGTGGCTGTGTGGTAAAAAGTTTGCTTCCTGACACATGGTTCCAGGATCAGTCTCACTGGGTGGCACTTTGGGCCGACCAAGCTTGGGGATGTATTTGGCTGACGGACACTTAGAGGGGTTCGTCGTGTGTGTGTGTGTGTGTGTGTGTGTGTTTATAGCAAGTTATGTTCGTAGCCACTTCAACATGGCTGTTCCACTCGAACGGACTTTACTGCAATTTTTTAAGCGGTAGGGGACATCTCTTCTAGCTGGTTAACGATGCGCCACTGCTTCCGATATATTGCGAACAAGGGAACGAACCCCATTCCACCATCTAGCGACGGGACCAGCAAACCAGTCTGGTTTCGGGCTATTTATGCTTCTCTTCAGTACTGGACACCTCGTCTGCTAGAGATGGCAGTATCTCACCTCTGCTCGTAACATATGAATTCAAGTGACCCTTAGTCGCTGATTTTGCAACAAACTAAAGAACTAGTTCTAAAATCTCTCTAGGAGATAATCGCAGTTGTTATACTAGCAAGTAATATTCATAGCCACTTCAACTTGGATGCTCTATTCGAACGGACTTTACTGCGATTTTTTAAGCGCAAGAGGATATCTCCTCTCGGTGGTTAACGATGCACAGCTGCATCCAATATACTGCGAACAGGGGAACAAAAACCCCTACCACCGTTTAGCGACGGGACAAGCATACCAGTCTGGTTTCGGGCTATTTCTGCCTCTCTTCAGTACTGAATATATCGGATGCAGGTGTGCATTGTTAACTAGCTGGAGGCTTAAAAATCGCAGTAAAGTCCTTCAGAATGGAACAGCCATGTTGACGTGGCTACGAACATTACTTGCTAGTACAACAACTGTGATTATCTCCTAGAGAGATTTTAGGACTAGCTTTTTAGCTTGGTGCAAAATCAGCGACTGACTGTTTTCTGCCAAGTGTTTGTAGTGATGCATTACGGTAAAAATCTGTCCTGATTTGAATTTGTATGATGTGTCTTCAATAAGGTTGATGCAGGCCCTGCAATTGGGGCAGGAGTTCCTTGATATTCACTTAATCGTGTTGGCCTTTATTTTAGGCGCAAAATATACTATAACGTGACACCAACGCACAGACGTAGCGGGAAAGCGTGCAAAAGGTTATAAACTTAATC
>NC_043001.1:133631550-133643353 GCF_006345805.1 Octopus sinensis | reverse complement strand
ACGTGTCGTTCTTATGAACACCCTTTTGCACTTAAACCAGTTTGGTTTCAACGGTGTGAGAGGGGTGAGAGATGAGAGAAAACAAAGCAAAATAAAAAAAAAATGTTATTCCCTAAAAGGAAAAGATGTACGACGGAAATATAATGCTTCCTAAGACAACAATATGTTTGTGTGTGCGTGGTGTGTATATATATATATAGTATACACACATACATACATACATACATACAAACACACATACATACATACATACATACATACATACATACATACATACATACATACATACATACATACATACATACATACATACATTCTAAAAGGATGTAGGGTTGGAGTTTGGTCAGGATAAATGTTATATGGTTGTAAAAAAGCAAAGTCAACCTTGCCGGAATTCGAACTCAGAACGTAAAGACGGACGTTGTACATATATATATGTGTGGTGTGTGTGGTGTGTGTCTATATCTAAATCTATCTATCTATCTATCTATCTATCTATCTATATATATATCATATATATATCTATATATATATATATAATATATTTATATAATTATATAATTATATTTATTTTATATTTCTATTTCCTTGTTTCTAATATATTACAATCTATTGTGTATAATGCCTTGCTGTTATGTAATGGTGTAATAAAGTATTGATTGGGTATCATCTGATGGTTGATGTTTGATTGATTTAAGTATGTTTCTCCATTTTCTAATTTTGTAGTTATATTATATATATTATATATATATATATATATATATTATATAGTATGTAATATAATATAAGAATTATATATATGCATATATACATACGTATATGTATTTACAACTATATGTATATTATATATATATATATAAGCATATGTGGGCACGGGACGTCATGAAACGTGTACAACAAAAAGTACGAACCACGAATACATGGAACACGAACTATTCTTTCGAACAACGAAAGACATAAATGGAAAACAAAACAAAGAACACAAAGAACGACCTTTCATCAGTTGTTGGTTGTTCGAAATATGAGACTAGAAAAACAGCCAGCAACTGATGAAAGGTCGTTCTTTGTGTTTGCATTGGTTTTCCATTTGTGTCTTTCGTTGTTCGAAAGAATAGTTCGTGTTCCATGTATTCGTGCTTCGTACTTTTTGTTGTATACCTTTCATGACGTCCCGTGCCCACATGTGCTGATATATATATATATATATATATAGATATATATATATATATATATATAATATATATATATTTCTTTACTGCCCACAAGGGGCTAAACACAAGGGGACAAACAAGGACAGACAAAGGGATTAAGTCGACTACATCGACCCCAGTGCGTAACTGGTACTTAATTTATCGACCCCGAAAGGATTGAAAGGCAAGTCGACCTCGGCGGAATTTGAACTCGGAACGTAACGACAGACGAATTTCGCCCGGCGTGCTAACGTTTCTACCAACTTATTATAAAAGGCAGATTTTATCTGCCTCCCTTTGGGAGTTATAGAAATCTACAATATAGGATTTCTTCAATTACAATTTACCTAGCATTTTTGAGAGTACAATGCATCGCGTCATGCCAGGTCCAGTTTTTTAAAATTTAACTCCAATTAAGCAACATTTACAGAAAACTCACATTCTGGTGTGTGTGTCAAATGCTTTTCTTAGTCTGGTTTACACCACCACGCAAACGCACACACACAGTGGGCAACGAATAAAATGAAAGTAATAGCGACAGAGTGATTTGAGGAAGACTAAAGTGAAAGTATTCTGTCTATGACGCTGATAGATACATGAGTAAAATGTATGGGAAGCTAGAGCTAGAGTGAGTGAAAAGTTTTGAAGAGAGTATTAGTAATAAAGTAAACATACACTCATACATACATACATACATCTACATACATACATACATACATACCACACACACACATACACACACACATACATACCACACACATACATACATACACACATACATACATACGTACATATACATACATACATACATATACATCATACATACATACCACACACACATACACACACACACACAGTATTGAAGCTTGAGAACAATCAGATACATTTGCACACATCTGTTGAAAATATTATTGTTCACACACATACATATACATATATACATACAGACAGACAGACAGATAGACCCACACACACACACCACACACACACACACATGATCCATGATCCAGCATGGCCACAACCTCAAGGCTGAAACATATAAAAGAATAACAGAATATAAATGTGTGCAAAGTACAAGAAATATTAATGCAGTATATGGGGATTGGACAATAAGCGTAAGGCAGTGTCAATGGTGGTTCCAGAAATCCCGAGCTGTAAACTACAGCCTAGAAGACGAGCCTCATCCTGAAAGATCTGTAGAACTCGACAAGGACATCCTGAAAACCCTGGTGGAACAAAATATCATCGTAACCTTTGAGGAACTGAAAAGTCAGCAAATTGGGTCAATGGGTTCCTCACGAACTTTCCGAGTCTAATTGCATGCAGAGAGTGAATGTATGCTTTTCTTTGCTGTCATATCTCACCACTACTGCGCTATGTATATCTATATATATAAAACTGTAGTTGTGTGAGTGTCTGTCCCCTTCGATTTAGATTCCTAACTACTCCACATTTTGCGGTACAGTTTAACCAAATTCGGGTAGCTTATAGTCGTGATTCATATCGAGCCCGTCTGAATATTACGCGCGTTTACGATGAGTCTACGATTTTAAAAATAATTTAACAATCATTTTTTTATTCCATTTTAATGCATAATTTTTCGTGTGTCGATGGCGGCGGAGTTGGCGTCCACGCTCACACCTGCACCTGTGGGGAAGGGAGTGTAAGGAAATCAACGTCGTAATGCGTTGTCAAGGAGACCAGTGTTCTTTTAGAACAACGACTTCATGGCTTGAAGACACCAAAACAGAAATGGCTAAGAAAGCGTCTACATGAGTCTAACGATTTAAAAAAAAATTTACCATCGTTTTTTTCCCATTTTAATGCATTTTTTCGCTATTATAAGGGAAGTAACTCTCTAAAAATGTCTACGATGAGTCAACGATTTAAAAAAAATTTACCATCATATATTTTTTCCATTTTTAATGCATTTTTTCTATTTTTTTTGGCTATAACTCTCTAAAAATGCTTATATAGTTATTTCCCTTACAAACCCGAGCAACGCCGGGCGATACTGCTAGTATATATATATATATAATGGGGCCTGATCGTCGTGCCTTGCCCCGATTCATGGCTGAACAAGCTGGAACGCATGCTCTTTCGCTTGTTGTGGAGGGGCACCAGACCTCTTGTAAGGCGCTCTATCTGCTGCCAAAAGCCGCTGAAGGGTGGGCTAGGGATTCCGTGGCTAAAAATGCGCAGACATGCGCTGAGGCTTAGGCACCTCTGGCTTTACTTGGACGGTGAGCAGGTGTGGTCTCCGTTCGTCAAGCTGTTATTTCCACAGTTTAAATCGTTAACAGAACTGAACCCATGGATCAAGCGTAGACCGAAGTTGAGCATGTAGCATACAGAGTACTATCAGGCGCTCGTGCTTCTCTCCCAGTCGGGCAACGCCGGTGGCAGGGGTACTGCCTCGTTCTTCTATAAAGGGTTAGTAGAGTTCAAGTGTGACGACGTCCTGAGAGAAATCCTAGGCTTCGACGAAGATCAACTGGCCAACCTATTCTAGAGAACATTCGGGCTGGGGCCCATGGATAATTACCAAATGTCCCTGGCCTGGTAATGTTACAGATGAGCTTTACCGGTTCGAGATAAGCTCTTTAGACATGGGTGTGCGCCTTCGCCGGTTTGTGCAAGATACGAGCAGGACAGTGAAACTGTCCTACACGCGATTGTGCAATTCCCCACAGTGACTGAACTCTGGGCTTATATCGAACACCTGCTGTCGCATTCAAGAAGAGTACAACTGTCGAGCGAATCTGTAATTAAGGTCGTTCCGCCGTCCTCCATGAATAGGGAGGAGCGAGCCTGTTTTCTCTCGGTTGTTGCTATGGCGAAAGAAGTAGTGTGGAAGACGAGAGTGAAAGGAATTGCAACAGGTATGTTTATCTCCAGTCTCGAGCTAATCGACTTTTTCGTTTTCCACATGAAACGGAAAATAAGGCTGGAGAAGAAATACCTGCCGCAAAGTGTGTTTCGTAAAAGATGGAAGTCTATAGCAAGTATGTTGCGAGTTAAAGAACCTGTTTAAACGAGAATGTAAAAAAGGAGAAAGCAAAGTCTTCAGTGTGAGTATGTGGTTTGTGGGGTCGACCACGTCCTCCGCTTCATTTTTTGTTAATCACTCATTCTCATTTAATTGTATATATTTTAATTGTTTGTTTATTCATACGTTTCGTCTCATTCGCTCCCCCGACCTCAATGATTGTTTTGTCTGTCCTCGTATCGACCCCTCTTTTTCTGAACCTCATGGTTAATAAAGAAATTGATTGAACGCCTGTTATATATATATATATATATATATATATAACGGCGGTGCATCAGCATAGCCGCAGCTCTGAGCTGAAACTAATATATATATATATATATATATATATATGTATATGTGTGTATGTATATGTATATGTATATATATATATATATATATATATATATAATAGGTGAATGAATGATCCTATGTTTATCGTCAGCATGGAAAATTCGTTGAACCGAGTGTGTTACAAGGGGAACCTTGTAAACACACTCATAGAAAAATTGTGTGTTGTATATGAATAAAAGGAGGAATGGAGTCGAACGAAGATGTTAACAAAAGGGGAACCTTGTAAACACACTCATAGAGAAATCATACAAATGTAAACACTGGCAGAAACATACTTTCTACTCATATAAATGATAACGATAGTCACTGTGGTTTGAACAATTAGCTTCACGTCCACCCCACTTCAATAGCGAAATTCTTTCCTAAGCCTTCGAACATTCTTTCAATCAACGTACCCTTCCCTCTCCACTTGTTCCCTACCTATTATTCCTTTAACCCTTCTCTTCCTACTATCTATCTTTGACATCAATTCTTCTAACGGTTTTTTTAAAAACACTCATTATCGTTTTGTTCACCATGTAGGCAGTCATCGAAATTTTTGTTTGTCTTGTTGTCGAGAGAGGCTCCCTTTCTTTCCTGATGAGAAGATTGCATAATGCACCCTTTATTCCTTTGGAATGAAACCATGTTATCTTCGAAACATATGTCGAGAGTAAAGGAAATTTGTTAACATCTTCGTTCGACTCCATTCTTTCATTTATTCATATATATATATATATATATAATATATATATATATATATATATATATATATATACTAAAGACATTCTATAGAAGCAATACTGTTCTGTCTTCAGTGATCTTGATGCGATCGACAGTATTGATGAAGCACTTCCCTCGTATAACTTTCTGTACTGAGGACAACATTGAAGCTGTTTATAAAAATTTAGCCCAATTCAGCAATGGGCTCGCTATTTTCCTGGAGAAGTGCAGACATAAATTTGCATATCTTCTCGCTAATCTCTGGAGGAATTCGCTAGACTCAGGTTTTAATCCTGAACATTTTACGTGCCACTGTGTCATCTTAGTATTCAAAAAGAAAAATAAATTGCTCGCGGTTAATTACCGTCCTATCTCACCAGAACATGGTGAAATAAAAAATAATTACCTATTAGGAAAAGAAAATTAACTCTTTGATCCCAACCAACATGGTTTCCATGGTGGCAGAGACAGCCTAACGCAGCACCTCCATCACTTTGATGGCATCCTAAATGTCCCCTGGGTGGGGCCGACTATAATACAAATGTTATTTATGTTAACTTCAATCGACCACAGAATTCTGCTGAAGAAATTATCAGACATCAGTGGATTAAATGTTTCCTGACTTGTATTTAATGGAATTTGCTCAAGACAAGCAAAAATCATTATACTCCATGATGCAGTGTTGGGCCCAGCTCTCTTAATTATACCATCAAACATAGTAAATTAAAAATATGTTCAGAGGATTCTAAACCGCAGGAAGTCATCAAAGGAGTATGTGGTTAAAAAGAAATCCAATCCAGTTTATACTGTGTAATTCAATAGCCTTGTCAATTTATACAGTATCATTCGAGGTTTATACAGTGTCATTCGAGGCTTAGGAAGTGACAAATTTCTTATAAGCCACTTATAATACTTATACGAAATTTATCACTTCCGATAATGGAAACTGAATGAATCAATCACGGATATCGCTGTCGGACAATTTTTCGTTTCCCTACGACATGTATTGTATTTTTGCACACAGCACATCTACAAAAGATTTTATCTCGGATGAAGATCGCACTATCTTGCCTGTGACTATTTGCAACCACAATACATATATTTTTCACTGGTTCCCTCCCATATCGGAAGTGATAAATTTCGTGTAGGCATGTATTTGTCAGCACACGTCATTGGCAAGCCGAAATGCATCTGCCGGAACAATTTTTTTGTATCTCTCTGATACATATTGCATTTTTAGCATAGCCCTTTGTAAGAGATTTTTTATCTCGGACGAAGATCATAGTAAATTACCTTCCAAAAGTGTATATACGTTATGTATGATACATAGGTTATTCTAATTTAACCCAACCTCAATGCGTACACCGTGTATATATATGTAACTACATGTGGATTGTTGGCGATTTTTGCTTCTGCCTTCCTTTTCTCTTGGACTTTCCTTTGTCTCCTGTTTCTGAAGAAGAGCTTTGCTCGAAACGTAAAACAACCTTTCTTTCTTTCCCTGAGCATCTTATAACACTTTGCATGTATCACATCTTCATGTTGTTGTTTTTTCTTCGTTTTGTGGGATTATTTATATATATACATACACACACACACACACACACACACCACACACACACACACACACACACACACACACACACACACACATACACACACACACACACACACACATATATATATATATAATATCCAAAAGTAACAAGAAACGTTCTTTGTGGGACAAACCCATTGTAGTTCAGGCTTCCTCCGTTAGAAGCCACTTGATGCGACCTTCAGGCATCAGTCTGCCGACCGGCGTTGTACTGTGAAGTCGTACTGCCACGTGGTGCGTCTTTGCTTTGCAGTACTTCTCCCCTGTTAGTCGATTTTTGTGGTCGTTGAGATGAAGGAACAGCATGCTTCCGTGAAATTCTGTTTTCTAGTGGGGAAAACGTCGGCCGAAACAGTTGTGATGCTTCAAACAACTTAGAAAGACGCTGCCATGAGCAAAACACAAGTTTATGAGTGGTTTTCATGCTTTAGGAATGGTCACTTGTCGCTTGAAGACCAACCTCGTTCAGGATGACAGTCAACCTCCCGAACGAACGAAAACATCATGAAAATTCAGGAACTTGGAGGACTGTCACCGACCAATTGGCGAACTTGTTGATATAACCGATGAGCTCCTGCCAACGAATTTTGAGCGAGGAATTGCAAATGAAGAGCGTTGCAGCAAAATTTGTGCCTCGCTTGCTCACGTAAGATCTAAAGTAGTCACGACTGAATGCGTGTCGTGGACTGAAAGAACAGTTGGAAGTTGATCCGGATCTTTTTTGAGGCTCATAACTGGTGACGAAAGCTGGTGCTACGGTATTTGCAGATGTGGAAGGGGCGAAGAAAAAAGGCGTTAAAAGGCATCACTAAAACCAACCCTATGGCTGCAATATGTTGACGACACCTTTATACTTTGGCCCCTCCAGGAAGATGTTCAAGTACTGTTAGATTATGTGAACTCAATAAAGCCATATCTTACAGTTCACAATGGAAGAGGAAAAAGACAATCAGCTAGCATTCCTAAACGTATTAATAACACGCACCAAATATGGATTCAGGACATCCGTATACCGAAAGCCAACCTTCACTGGGCGATACCTCAGCTTCAGTTCCCACCATCCAAACAGTGTAAAGAGAGGGATTGCTCAGTATCTAAAACATCGAGCAAAGAATATAAGTAGCGATCCTGATACACACCACAAAGAAATGATCAAACTAAGTAACAATCTATTAAGCAACAACTATCACATAAACATACTATCCACTTCAGTTATGAAGAGAAGAGGGGTTGGAACCCATAAACGGACCATAGTCTGTCTACCCTATGTGAAAGGTCTCTCTGAAAAGATACAAAAGACATGCGGCCCATATGACATCAGGACAGTATTCGAGAGTAATACAACACTTCGCAAATATCTCCGAGTAAAACCGCCCTAAAATTCTCTCCATAATTGCCCGCGGGCATATAGCGTAGTGGTCAAGAGTGCGGGCTACTAACCCCCAAGACATCGGGAAAATACCTTAGGAATGAGAACCCAGGTTCGAAATTCCCCCAGGATACCTGATGAAGGCTGGAGAGTACATCAGCCGAAACGTTGTGCTAACAAGAAACAAGATGAGGACAAATATCCGACAAATGTAAATAATGCACGGTCGGACAAGTTTTGAGAAAATTTGGTTTAAATGTTTGACAACTCAGCACGGAGGGCGTTTTGCTCGTATACGTATAAACAAATATAATATAGTTGTGCGCGTGCGTTTGGTAGTGGTGTTGCAGTTAGGGTAAACTAGGTGTTAGGGAGAGAGAGAGAGAGAGAGAGAGAGAGAGAGAGAGAGGGAGAGAGAGAGGAAGAGAGAGAAAGATAGAATTAGGTTGAGAGAGCGGTAATATTCATCATATGAGGGCGTGTATTTGTTAAAATATAGAAGCCAACAAAAAAATATGACGTATCAAAAACTGCTAATTATTTATCACATTACAAGCGTAATGCTCATATTACAAAGGTAATGCTCTTAGAATAAATGGTAGTAAGAAATGTATACTTGAGTCATCAAGTGTACTAGAAGAAACAACCCAAATTAGATTCCATCTCAACCTCTCGAGCATGAGCAAATTGCAGTCATACTGAAGGTAATGATATAAAACTGAATAATAATACGAGTAGTAATGAAAATATATTTTGTGATTTCGAGGTTAGCAGTAAATGTTTGTTTCAAAATTATTGTAAACAAAAAAATATTGTTTACAGATGTAAAGTACAATCTGAAGGTAAGAAATTCTTTTACATAAGAACAACGCAAAATTTTATCAAGAGACGAATATCTAACCATATTTACGCCTTTAACAATTGGAACAATTATTTTAGTACCAAATCTCAGTGAATTCATTTGGGACCGAAAAGACAAGAAAAAAAAAAAGTTTTTCTGTAGAGTGGGAAATTATAAGCAAAGCTACTGCTTATAAGATTGGTAATTCTTTCTGTTTTTTTCTGTCTTGAAGACAATTGCAGCGTGGAAGGTGTTTGTAAACCATTTAAGAAACACACAAAACCGTTAGATTCACTTCAACATTTAAATTTAATTTGTCAAAATATTTTCGTCGCTTTGAGACCGCGACCTGTTCACTGACAAAGCCTTGTCAGTGAACAAAGCGACGAAAATATTTTGACAAATTAAATTTAAATGTTGAAGTGAATCTAACGGTTTTGTGTGTTTCTTAAATGGCTTATAAACACCTTCCACGCTGCAATTGTTTTCGTTCCAGCACACGATCTCAGATCAAGTCACTCGCTATGCAAGTACATCTCCGTAATTCCGATGTCTTGAAGAGTTGTACCAAATCCTTTTTTCCAGGTGGCGCTTCTTAAATACGAGAATTGAGACTGGTTTTTCATGTGTTCACGCTTGTAAATGGTCTCTCAAAAACTACCATTAAATATTTTCATAAATAAATCAATTATATATTAGACCTGTTAGTACTTTGAATCGGTCAGCATTTCATTTTAGTACTTCTATAACCGTTTAGAATTAAATAATTCCTAGTAAGTATCATATAAATACTAAATATTATATTAAATATTACTAGTAAAATATTAATACTTCATCTTATATACGAGGAAGGTAACTGGTTTTTCGTGTATTCACGCATGTTTATGGTATTCAAAAAACTATCATCGGATATAATATTATCATTATAAATAACTAATTATATATTAAAATTACTGTTGAATCTGTTGATACTTCACGTTTTATTGCACTAGCATCTGTAAATATAAGCATTAAAGAATGCATAGTAGATATAATATTGATATAAAGATATTAAATGGTAAACATGTATATTAAGTTTCCTACATGGGTGATTGCTATAAATTCAATTTGATGCTCCTTAACGTTTGTCGAACTGTCTTAAGTGTAACTTCTCGAAACAGTAAGGACTTCTGGTATACTTGACTGAGGAAAGAAGTCCACAAATGACCAGTCTTTTTTTGTGCCTGTCCTTCTAATTGTTGTTTCTCCTTCCGCCTTTGTATCGTCTATCTGTCCGAATGTTTTATTGCCCTCTATTGCGTTTTTGTTCCATTATATATATATATATATATATATATTATATATATATATATATATATATATATATATATATATATATATATATCTGAAGAAAGAAAACAAAGTGGATCACAAGATTTGATCTCTTGAATGAAATAAATGTCGTTGTAGATTTAATTCTACGAGAAGGTGCTGAAAAGTTCCTCGCTTTAAGGGTATTGCAAAAGGCCTGGTTTGAGGTTCAACCTTCCGAGTTCTTTTACAGGTCTCAGAAAAACGGAAGGACTGCTGCAATAAGTGTGTGAATCTGAGAAGGGAATATGTTGATTAAAATCATAATCAACTGATCCTCTTGTATTTTCTTTTAACCAAAGCCAGGAACTTTTCAACACCCCTTCGTATGTTCTAGCATATCTACCAAGGTAAAGTGGGAGCATTTGTATGGTCGCTCGAGTTTTCCTCAAACACACCCTACCATCTTAAAGCAAAAAGGTGACATTAAGTAACGTTATCTTAAACATTGTATTTTATATTTTACTGGATTCAGTCATTAGACTGAAGCCATGCTGGGACACCGCTTTGAAGGGTTTAATCAATCCCCAGTACTTATTTTTTAAAGCCTGGTACTTATTCTATCGGTCTTATTTTGCTGAACCGCTAAGTTAAGGTTACGTAAAGAAACCAACACCGGTTATCAAGCGGTGGTATTTTTTTTTAAAGCCTGGTACTTATTCTATCGGTTTTTTTTGTTGAACCGCTAAGTTAAGGTTACGTAAAGAAACCAACACCGGTTATCAAGCGGTGGTATTTTTTTTTAAAGCCTGGTACTTATTCTATCGGTCTTATTTTGCTGAACCGCTAAGTTAAGGTTACGTAAAGAAACCAACACCGGTTATCAAGCGGTGGTAGAATACAAACACATTCATGCACACACACATATATTATAAGCTTCTTTCAGTTTTCGTCTATCAAGTCCACTGACAAGGTTTTGGTCCGGCGTGGTGCTATGGCTGAAGACATTTGTTACCCAAGGTGCCGTACAGTGTGACTGAACCCCAGACCACATAGTTGGGAAAGCAGCTTCTTGCCCACGCAACTACGCCCACGACTGTAACATGATATAAAAATGATAAAAGCGGTCGTTTACGATTGGCATGTCAAAGATGATCCCTTGTTGAACGGAGAATCAACAATAACAACATAACTGATTAAGTTTGGTGAGTGGAAAGAGAGGAGAGGAGGGGAATAACAATCACGAAGTGGAGACAAATTTAGACCAATTAGAAGATGTATCGTAATTAACTAGTTTACTACATGTTATCTCAATTTACAGCAAAACATCGAAAATAAGCTCTCACACCCACGCCAATGCACCAGTGTTTTTTCTATGTATACATATGTATATTTTCCTATAGTAATATGAGTAGAGTATATTTTTGACTAC
>NC_043001.1:133624050-133626550 GCF_006345805.1 Octopus sinensis | reverse complement strand
CACATACATACATACATACATACACACACACACACATACATACATACATACATACATACATACATACACACACACATACATACATACATACATACATACATACATACACACACACACACATACATACATACATACATACATACATACATACATACATACATACATACACATACATACTAATGGCATCGAAGTCTTTCACTTAGGCATAAAGGCACTATTAATCTTTCTGTAACAGATATTATATCCTAGGATATTTACCATTGATACAAAACAGGAAAAAATTTAATTAAAAGTTTTCTTAGGATATATGCAATGAAGTATTTGAAATGTTTTTTTTACGGAAGTTCATCACAGTAACCGTAATTAAGCGGAGATAAATTATCTGAAATTCAACATAGAAACTACGGGATTACTACTTCATACTTATGTAAAAACTAACAGTTCGAAACCGAATCTAAGGATTCTCGATCGTCTGATCCACCACTGGCCAAACAAGTGCGAAAGAAATTCCTTTGTCCTGTCAAAAAGTGATGGATGGATTTCCCTTCGACCCACGACCTGAGCTGTGTCATTTAAGGTTCAAGTGGACAGGAGGCAACCTACGTAAGTAGATTACTCCTGTGGTATGTCTGACCTTCTAGCTGTACTGACCATTATAAATACAGCAATCAGTCAAGGGACTGAGGATAGCTATCACCAGTTCTGAGTTCAAATTCCGCCGAGGTCGACTTTGCCTTTCATCCTTTCGAGGTCGATTAAATAAGTACCAGTTACGCACTGGAGTCGATATAATTGACTTAATCCGTTCGTCTGTCCTTCTTTGTCTCCTCTGTGTTTAGCCCCCTGTGGGCAATAAAGAAATAGATAGCTATCACCAGGTGGACTGTCAAGAGACAGCCAGCAGATAACTTGCGCCAGTCAAGCAGCCAACATAGAACCACTTATTCAACATGACCGACCCAATACAGTAGCAGTCGCAGAACAGAAACAGACACCACCGACCTGAGCAACACACACACAGACACAAAACATGCCCGGTTCTACCTCATCACATCGATACAGTATTTCCCCTGTTTATTTTCTTCTTCGCCAACTCGAAGTTGGTAATGCCATGTAGTGAATTTTTTGGCGTATGCAACAAATAAATGCAAGTGTCGATTAAATAAATTGTTTAAACCACAATTCGATGCTTTCTCATTGTTTTACTTTGATGTCGTCCACATGCCTATTTCATCTGCAACCTCAACGACATCTTTTGCTACATCATCTCGCTACACATACACCACGGATGGTCAGTGGGGTAGCGTAGGCTATTGCATGTAGGGCCCATAGTAATCACAACCTCGATCATTTTGCTTAAGTCCATATTTGATGCTCAAAGTTTTTCTTGATGTTTCTATGCCTGGACAGTTCCGATCATTTGATATCATAAAATTTATATGGTTAAATACTCTTAAGAGGTGGCTTCGGATCCAAATCCTATACACATTCATTTTCATTCAGCTTCTTTACTGGCATTATAATTATTGAACTGAGTGAATCAATATGTTGAAGACCTTTCAATAATTTCGATGGGTCTTGTGTTTCTGCTTCGAAATTTTTTTTGCCAATTCTTTAAACTTCAATAATAATTGGCTTCAAAATGAGCAGAAAAACAGTTTTCCTTGTCACAAAATTTCTGCCTCAGTTTCAGACAGAAAATTCCGATTGAAATTTTGATTTAGCGTTAATGCAAAAGTACCAACTTTAACACTAAATCAAAATAAAAAAGCACAAAAATTACGCAGGCGCGTGACTAAATGACTGTTCGCGCTGAAAATAGTAAAAAGGCTGAGTTTAGCGAGTAAATTTCTGAATTGGCAACCCTGATACGCTTCTCGCTTAGTTAAGCATTCTACACTCTTGTGTAAGTTAATTTACTACGCTATGACTTTTGCCTGTGTGTTTGTATGCTGTGGTTTGCAGGCTGTGGTTTGCAGGCTGTGGTTTGCTTATATTATTCTAATGATGTTATCATAAAGTAGTTCTTTATATTTGGTGTAATCTACTTCATATTAAAAAAAAATAATAACAAACTTAATAGTGTTAGTGGTAGTATTAAATTTCTTAAAGTCGGTTGTTCGTTCTGAAAGCAATGAATTGATGTTATGCACGGAAGAGGATGTTTGTGGTTAACTAATAGGTCGGCTTTCAAAGAGGGCCAAGTCTTTGAACTTGGGGAGTGAGGGTGGCTGGTTCCTGTTCTTAATACTGTTCTTTAGTGGTTGCTGTATTATTAGAATCAAAGAAAAATGCTTCCCGTCTTATTTGCTTGACAATTTGTCCCGCTTCCTTTAGTAATTAATCTCGGATATTATTTATTCAACGAGTTTGTTATTTTCTTAATAGAATAGTCCATGTTCTATACGGGTATTATAGCATTTGGAGACGAAAAGGCCTCTGCTTTGGTCTACTCGAATTTATGTAATATATCACCAGTTACCTAGTGTAGAGATCACCA
>NC_043001.1:133609050-133621550 GCF_006345805.1 Octopus sinensis | reverse complement strand
AAACCACGGCAACACAAATATGTATTGATTTGTAAAAACGAACTAGAATGTTGAGTTTCTAACGAAGACTTTCTGCACTTGTCATACGCGTTTCATCCGAATATTTTTTCTCTTACTCTGCATGGACATCTTCATAATTTATGTAGCAATAAGTTATGTTTATAAACATAAGACAAACATTCTCTTTCCTGCTACAAGTCCTTGACGAAATGGGAGATGGGAATTGCAGGCTCTCTGACATCCATAGAAGGCTATAAGTAGCTTATGTAGATGACACCAATGACTAGAGCATTGTATGTAGATGGATGAAGAAGTTTGAAGGAGAAACCAGCATTGAAGGCAAATTAGAGAGAGAGCGAGAGAGAGAGAGAGAGAGAGAGAGAGAGAGAGAGGAACTTGTTGAACTTTTTTATGTCCTTAACATGTCCCTGTTACCAAAGACTGTATATATGTAATGTAGCAATTTGCAACAACCAATAATTAACGCAACCAAACCTCTACATGTTACTTTTGACAATCTTTTTCCAAAGAGTGAAACCGGTAAAGTAAATAAACATCTTTTAAATTGCATTTTCAAACCTTCTTTCGTATATATATATATACAATGGATAAATCAGACATGTGATCACCCACAGACACTCGAGTGTGTGTATTGTGTGTGCACGTGTGAACCCGCGTGTTTATCTTTTGCCAATGTCTGACATTGTCAAAAAGAGAACTGGTACTTTCCTTGGGAAGTCCCATCCAATAATTGTTCTCCACTGCATTACATTCACTTCCTTTTTACTCCCACCATCAGACAGGCCCCTGTTAAAAAAAACAAAACAAAAGGAGTGTAACCATCGGCGCTATTGTTCACTTAAGGGTATATAGAATATACAGCAACGACAACGACGACAACTTTGGGGACAGGACCTGTAGATAACTCACAAATCTTCACACGGCTTCTCATGAGGTAGAAATGTATGAATGCTTGCCTTCCTATGCTGCATCGACGCTATTGTTCCCCTAAGAGGATATAAAATAAACAAGAACGACGGTGATGACAGTAAGAACAACAATTCTTCCACCGCCATTTGTCCAGTTGTATTATTACTCATCACCCCTTTATCCATGAAATCAGGAGGCACAATGGCCCAGTGGTTAGGGCAGCGGACTCTCGGTCGTAGGATCGCGGTTTCGATTCCCAGACGGGCGTTGTGAGTGTTTATTGAGCGAAAACACCTAAAAGCTCCACGAAGCTCCGGCAGGGGATGGTGGTGATCCCTGCTGTACTCTTTCACCACAACTTACTGTCACTCTTACTTCCTGTTTCTGTTGTACCTGTATTTCAAAGTGCCAGCCTTGTCACTCTCTGTGTCACGCTGAATATCCCCGAGAACTACGTTAAGGGTACACGTGTCTGTGGAGTGCTCAGCCACTTACACGTTAATGTCACGAGCAGGCTGTTCCGTTGATTCGGATCAACCGGAACCCTCGTCGTCGTAACCGACGGAGTGCTTCCATCCATCAATGAAATCACCTACTGAAACATACTGAACGCATTTCTTCCAGAAATGATCACCCGTTCCCAGGCTTCCTTTTCTTTCTCCTACGTTTAGACAACAATTGGGAGTTGGGGTGAGTCAATTCTTCTCAACGATTAACAGGTTATTTGTCGTTATGTGAAGCACAAAAGGTTTTATCTAATGTATTTTTTTTCTCCCACTGCCCAATCTCTTTCTCAACACTTGAACTATATAACCACTGAACTACAGCGGCTAACAATACATGCCAAACAGAAACGTTCAGATCCACGTAGTCACTTGATTTTGTTATGAATAGAATCAGATCTCACCCTCTTAAAGGAAGAAACATTGACACGTCTATAAGAAGTCTTTCATTCGGTCCCACCTGATTGGATATCAAATTGCTTGACGTAGTGCACTTCAACAATATCATGAAAGAAAGCTCTAACTTCACACAGGTACAAGAATTCTCTCAGGAAAGGGTGCTTCCGGTAATCACTTCCTCCTTTACTTGTTACCTTTACGTTGGCCTATAAAGAAAAGCAGTTGGATACTATCTATCTATCTATCTATCTATCTATCTATCTATCTATCTATCTATCTGTCTGTCTGTCTGTCTGTCTGTTGTCTGTCTGTCTGTATGTATGTATGTATGTATGTATGTATGTCTGCCTGTCTGTCTACCAATCTATCTATCTATCTATCTATCTATCTATCTATCTATCTATCTATCTATCTATCTATCTATCTATCCAGAGGGAAAGAGCGAGAAAGAGAGAGAGAGAAGAGAAGAGAGAGCGAGAGAAGAGAGTGAGAGAGAGAGACAGACAGACAGTAAGAAAAGTGAGTGAGAGAGAGAGACAATAAATGAGTGTGTGTGTGTGTGTGTGTTTGTGTGTGTGTGTATGTGTGTATGTCTGTCTGTGTGAGTGCGTGCGTGTGTGTGAGAGAGAGAAGGAGAGAGAAAGAGAGAGAGAGAGAGAGAGTATTTCTTTATGAGAAAAAGAGGGGACAAAACAAACGTTGGGGTCAGGGTATCGAATGAGACGAAACGTATGAATAAACAAACAATTAAAATATATACAATTAAATGAGAATGAGTGATTAAGAAAAAATGAAACGGAGGACGCGGTCGACCCCACAAACCACATACTTGCACTGAAGACTTTGCTTTCTCCTTTTTATATTGTCGTTTAGACAGGTTCTTTCGCTCGCAACATACTTGCTACAGACTTCCATCTTTTACGAAACACTTTGCGACAGGCATTTCTTCTCCAGCCTTATTTTCCGTTTCATGTGGAAAACGAAAAAGTCGATTAGCTCGAGACTGGAGATAAACATGACTGTTGCAATTCCTTTCACTCTCGTCTTCCACACTACTTCTTTCGCCATAGCAACTACCGAGAGAAAACAGGCTCGCTCCTCCCTATTCAGGCAGGTCGGTGGAACTATCTTCATTACAGATTCGCTCGACAGTTGTACTCTTCTCGAATGCGACAGCAGGTGTTCGACATAAGCCCAGAGTTCAGTCACCTTGGGGCATTGCACAATCGCGTGCAGGACAGTTTCACTGTCCCTCTCACATCTTGCACAAACCGGCGAAGGTGCACACCCATGTCTAAAGAGCTTATCTCGAACCGGTAAAGCTCCTCTGTAACATTGCCAGGCCAGGGACTTTTGGTAATTATACATAGGCCCCGGACCGAATGTTCTTTGGAACAGGCTGGCCAGTTGATTTTCGTCGAAGCCCAGAGTTTCTCCCAGAGAAAGGCAAGCTTTTTCACGATCGCCTTTCTATACATGACTTGAAATTGTATGTCATAGTTCCCTGTTTGAATCTTCTTAGTATTGTCAAACAGTTTGCTATTGACATTAAATTGTTCTTGTGTTTGAATGCAAGAAATTGATAATAAAGAGAAGCAGACAGACCAGTTGATAAAATGATTTAGAACTCTAGAGAGGAGAGAAATACAAGAACTGGACAATTCCACATTCTTCGAATATTTGGACATAGAAGAGAATAAAACTGTGTGATAGAAGATTCTCAATGAGGATTAAAAATGAATATTTTGAGAGTCACCAGAAATATTTAAAACTCATCTCAAGAGCAGGAACACCTTCTGTACCGTTAATACACTCGCACTGTTATCAATAACATACAGCTTTGAAATATGGGAATATAACATAACAGAATTAAATAACCTACGCTAAACCGAGAAAATATGTACTCAACACATCATTGGTGGATAAATATTTTTTTTATGACTGAGGTAACAAGGCAACCAATGGTTTCATGTAAAGAGACCTTCTTCACAATTGTCCAAACGTCCTCCATATTTATATATATGTTGGTACTTATATATATCAGGCACATGCCGTGAGTAATTATTCAGGGTAGGCAGTTGGTGACGTTTATGTAGTAAAACATACAAAAGAATAAGCGAAACATAGGCGCACAACTAAGTTGAAGGCAAATTTATTTCTGCTTTTATAGCGTGTAAAGAAAACATTGTTTGTGGGAATATACGCAGCAGTACTATGCGTAGTTTTAATATTGAGATTAAAAAGCAGGAGCGAATTATGCCTACCCAATTACAATATATATATATATAATATATATATATATATATATATAAATATAATAGTAATCCAAACAAGAAAGCACAAAAAAGAAACACAACAACGCGAGGACGTGGAACAAACATAGTATTATTGGACGCTCAGGAAAGAAGGAAAGAAGGAGGGTTTAACGTTTCGAGCGGAGCTCTTCGTCGGAAACATAGGAGAAGGAAAGATCCAGAGAAGGGAAGACAGAGGAAAAAAATCGCCAACGGTACACACGAGGTCACATATATATATATATATATATTGCATTTTATGCATAGTAATCAGAGTAACCTTCATAATTTTATTGAATTAGGTGCATATTTTGCCATAAAAGGAAAATGTTACTATCGATCTATTTTATTCAGGGTAGGCACTGCCTACCTTACCCACACAAGCGGCACGTCCCTGAAATATATATATATATATACCGGTATGTTGATGTTAACAGAAAAAAGTAAAACTCAAAATATGAATATATGTATATTTTTATTAATATTTAATAGAAGTAACAAAGTGCCAACGCACGAAACTCTCGGACCTTGAGTCACTCTGTTACTTTACTTCTGCTAAATATATGTGTGTGTGTGTATATATATATATATATATATATAAAGGCGGTGCTCCAGCATGGCCAAATGACTGAAACAAGTAAACTGTGAACATTATCTATTCCCGTTTTCTTGGAAAATTATAATTTTCGTACACCACATACCCCAACGATTTCAATCCCTATTGATTTGACTTTTCTTTGTGTGTCCCACCCACCCCACCTCGAAAATGAAAAAAACTCTACGTTTGTATTTCGTCCAATTTTTGTGTTTAGCTCTGTGTGGCTATAATAAAAAAAATACCTTCAAAAGGGCCATACCTTCAATGGAGAGTATTATGCCAATTTGCCGAGGCAGTTGCGAAAGACTACCGAGACCAAACACCCAGGAAAACTGACGAAAGGGGGTCTTGTTTCATCAGGACAATGCTCCAGCACACAAGTCCTTCGTCTTAATGACTGCCGTGCGCGACTGTGGCTTTGAACTAGTTGATCAAAATCCCTTTTCTACTGATTTGGCTCCATCTGACTATCATCTGTTTTCAAGCATGAAAAAAAAAAAGAAAAAAAATACTTGGCTGAGAACCAATGTTGCAGTGATGATGACGTCGTATCTGTTGTTGATAAGACTTTTGATCAATAAGATGAAAGCTCTTCAGCAATGGGACCCAAGGACTGTCTCCAATAGAAATGTGTGAACTGTGCAAGGGGAACTATGTTGAAAGATAACCTTATTTGGTCACATTCCATGAGAGTAATCTGGTCAGCCATTGAACTTTTCAGCCAATCCCCGTACTGTAAATATGTCATCAACATATTGAGAGGAGTGCATGATTTTTCTGCGTTTTTGTTCGTGCTTAGGTATACCTAAAACGGGTATTATTGATCGCCTTTCGGGGTCGATAAATTAAGTACCAGTTACGCACTGGGGTCGATGTAATCGACTTAATACCTATGTCTGTCCTTGTTTTTCCCCTCTGTGTTTAGCCCCTTGTGGGTAATAAAGAAATGGGTATTATTGATCGCCTTTCGGGGTCGATAAATTAAGTACCAGTTACGCACTGGGGTCGATGTAATCGACTTAATACCTATGTCTGTCCTTGTTTGTCCCCTCTGTGTTTAGCCCCTTGTGGGTAATAAAGAAATAGGTATTATTGATCGCATTAGGTTCAATCCTACCGAAGTCAATTTTAAAGTTTATTCTTTCTGGGTCGAGAAATAAAGTACCAGTGAAGTACTGGAGTCTATGTAAACGATTTCTCCACCACCCTTGAAAATTACTTGCCTTGTGCCAAAATTAGAAAGAAGCGTTGAACAAAACAGCGGCATTTTTTCTATTTACGCGCTGAGCTTGTTTTACTCGGGTGTAGGATCATTGTTGGTTTCTGAGTTCAAATTCCGCCGAGGTCGACTTTGCCTTTCATCCTTTCGGGGTCGATAAATTAAGTACCAGTTACTCACTGGGGTCAATATAATCGACTAAATCCGTCTGTCTGTCCGTTTGTCTCCTCTGTGTTTAGCCCCTTGTGGGTAGTAAAGAAATAGGTATTACTTAGCTACGTGTTGTCCCATAACAAATCAATTGTGAACATTGTTGACATACATTTAATTATTATTAAAATAATTTACAATATTTACATCTCCATATATATAAACGGCAAAATGTCTGTCTGTGTGTGTGTGTGTGTGTGTATCCTTTATACAAATCCACAATTTTTCCGTTAGAGGGCTTGCACTTTCTATGGTCGTTCAAAACCGTCCAAGAGTGGTCTTCCACATCTTTACATTTCCCCAGTCGCCCCGCAAAGCCATTAAAACATCAATAGAAGTGACATTTTTGTGAATTTTTTTTATCAAAAACCCAATCAAAATGCCCGAAACTTGATACGCCAATTGAATGCCAGCTAGCTGTATGTGATTGGTCGGAGGTTTGGACAGTACTCGCGTGTATGTGCGCACGCACGCAGCTGTATATGTATGCACTAGCACTATGACCCGGCGTTGCCGGGTCAGAGTGCTAGTTTATATATAAAAGTTTTGGACGAAAAAGATTAATGTCGGATGAGAGGCGGGAATAGCGTTTGTTCATCCTACCTTTACTCCGGGCTGAATTTCAGCAAGGAAAACTCGAGGTCGTAAAGGCTAGCTGTCTATGCTTCGAAGAGCCACTCTGGTTGATCCCGGCAGGCTTTCGTTTTTATAGCTACAAAAGCAGGGCAACCACTAGAACCTCGTAGAATGTACCAGCATATGGTGTGCTATTTCTGCTAGCCGATTCATTAATAACTAAGGCACATCACCTAACCTTTGTATGGTCTTAAACTAGTAACTGAAACTGAGGTTTCGATTCTAGATCTCGCTACATGCTAAAATTCCACCGAGATCAACCTTACCTTTCATCCTTTCATTAAGTACCGTAAATCCTCGAGTATAGTCCGCCCTTGAGTATAAAACGCAGGGGATTTGTAGGAGACTGTACCTCTGAAAAACCTAAACCTTGTGTGTAATACGCACCCCTTCTCTAACTTGAATCAAGGAAGTCTATATAACGTCTTTGGCTAATAAAAAGGTATACGGTAACGTCCTTTATTATTATTGTATATATAACATAATGCAAACGTGTAGCTTTTTTGTGCATTTTGTTTGCAGAAAATAAAGAAATAACAGTAATAACGTTTAATAAATGTTGCTTACTGCAAGTTATGGATGATTCTTTTGTGACTTCATTGCTTTCAGGCTTAGCTTAAGGTATTTTCGCGCCCGACATCACAAAATGCGTCTGAATAAACATTGCTTAGAAAATAGTATTCATTTTTAACCTCGTGTATAACACGCACTAGGGATTTTGACCTTTAAATTTTGGGGAAAAAACGCGGATTATACTCGAGGATTTAAGGTATATTTAAAGTGACTTTGGATGCTGTATTATGAAAGAGGGCTATTACTACTATATTCGATTTATTTGAAGTGAATAATAGTTTCAGAGTTAGTTCATTCTATCTGACACTGGACCGAGACTTTTTAAAGTAAAGAATGACATATGAGCACAACAATATTTAATAAAAGATCTATTAACCTACGACAGTTTCTATGACATTTTCTATATACTATATTGAATCTTCAGTTACGTATTGTGTGATTATAATCATCTTTTTAACATCTGTTTTTCCTTGCTCGCATGGGTCGCACAGAATTCCTTGAGGCTGGTTTCCTGCAGTCGGATATCTCTCCTGTGGCCAATTTCCAAGTAACGTAATATTTCTCCGCGGCTGGACACATCTTTCACAGAAGTTTGGAACTGAAGGACACCGCCTGCATAACCGTGACAATCGTTTACAATAGTCATGCAATGTCAAGACAAGGAGACACACACACGTGCACGCGCACACATGCACAGACATACAGACAGACACACACACACACGCGTATACAATGGGCTTCTTTTCAGTTTCCGTCAACCAAATCTATTCACAAGGCTTCTGTTTAAAAAAATTGTTTGCACCATAGCAAATTTGCACCGACTTAAATGTTCAAAAACATGGCAAAAATGACAAAAATGACAATAACATGTTAATTATTGACATATTCCTACTAATTAATGACTGTTGTCTACGATGGAACCAAAAAAAAAACAAACTAGATAATTGTATCAACGTAGCTATTGAATTACAAGCAATATGACAATTAAAGCATATGCTTATCAGTACAGTTTGTAAATGGTACAACTACATTGATGCAGAGGCATCACTACAAAAGCATTGATAAATTCCCCATAAGGGCAGACAGTAACAACCCGGAAAACAGTAATACCGGGTGATGGTGATGGGTCTGTAAATATTGTTAGAGAATTCTCACACAGCATTTATATTTAACCTTGTATCTTTTATTTATTACAGTCATTGAACGGTGACAATGCCGAGGCGACACTCTGAAGGGTTTCAGTCAAACAAAATCGACCCTCAGACTTAATCTTAAAATCTGGTATTTATTTTATCGTCTCTATGGCCGAACTGCTAAGTTACAGGGGCGCAAACAAACCAGCAACGGTTGTTAAACAGTGTGTGTGTGTGTGTGTTAAGGGGGACAAACAGTGACACTATGACCATGCGCGCACGTACACACACACACACACACACACACGCACTCACTCACATATATCTATGTGATGGGCTTCCACACATTTTGTGTCTACCGATATCATTCACAAGTCATTGGTCGGCCCGGGGCTATAGTAAAAGATACTTGCCCAAAGTGCCACGCAGCGGGATTGAACCCGGAACTACCTGACTGCAAAGCGAGCTTCTTAACCACACAACTATGCCTGCGCCAAAATATGTCTTACCATGTCGGGAATCGAGTCTGGGTCGTCAGAGTAAAACTCAGGAATCCTGGAATATACAGGTTAGCTTTCAATAGCCTTGTTATTTCTGTACACTCCTGCGTATGTTTCACATTAAGCATTCTTGCTAACCCCGAAATGTTTTCGTAAACCCTGAAGGTACTTATTAACCAGTTACATTTCTATGCGGGCCCTGCATCCGAGTCTAGTTCATATTCCAGAAAGAAAGCGCTTCTAGAACTCATCATCATCATCATCATCAACAACAACAACAACAGCAACAACACATACATGCACAAACAACACAAAAGTTTAACAACCGATGCCAGTTGAGATGAGTCAAGTTTCATCATGTCTGCCTCTGCCACCTCATCCCCACAGCTTTCGCCACTCATCAATTACTCTCTTCCCCGCTGACTGCCAAGGAGCCCAACGTAGCTCGTCAACTGGCTTGCCGTTCATACTGCCAGTCACCTGGATTCCATCGGCAATTCAACAGGATTACCATTATGGTGTGCCATTTTTAGAACTATGAATATTCTTTTATCTTTGGATAATGACATTTCTCTTACACATATACACATATATACGTACATATCTTTTATCTTTTACTTGCTTCGGGCATTAGACTGCGGCCATGCTAGGGCAGTCTTTCAAAAACTCTGTGTGTGTATGTGTGTGTGTGTGTGTGTGTGTGTGTGTGTGTGTGTGTATAAAACATTTTTATAATCAGAAAATGGAGAAAATTTAGATTAACAGATAGACAAATTAGACCACATCTGTAGATTTTTTTAAATACAAAACATGACAACAATTCTTACGGCCGTTTCCGTTTCCAATGTCAGTCGGTGCCTACGAAAGAATTACGAAAATAACATTCGAATTAGTACATGGAGCTTCATCAGAGTGAATACAAAAGCATCAAATAAAATAAACAAAGGGAAGAGGGAATAGGAAAGAACATGGCCTCGAGAAGAAGCCAGGAGGCTCAATATATTAAAATCATACCATCTTCCAGCGTAGAGCTTCGAAGTCGATGGGCAAAAGTGTGATCAAGCAGTGGTCTGGAGAAATATTTATGGGTTATTTTTCTATATAAAGAGAGTGGGGAGCCAGGATGTTTGAAAAGTTGTGAAATGAAGTTAGCACTAAAATAAGACAAGAAAATTACTTACATGTCTAGAAAGAGAATAGCACTTATGTTACTGTAAGTAGGGTTAGTTAATATTTATCCAGTACGAAATCGTAGGCTTTTTATGGAAGCACTCCGTCGGTTCCGACGACGAGGGTTCCGGTTGATCCGAATCAACGGAACAGCCTGCTCGTGAAATTAACGTGTAAGTGGCTGAGCACTCCACAGACACGTGTACCCTTAACGTAGTTCTCGGGGATATTCAGCGTGACACAGAGAGTGACAAGGCCGGCCCTTTGAAATACAGGTACAACAGAAACAGGAAGTAAGAGTGAGAGAAAGTTGTGGTGAGAGAGTACAGCAGGGATCACCACCATCCCCTACCGGAGCACTCGTGGAGCTTTAGGTGTTTTCGCTCAATAAACACTCACAACGCCCGGTCTGGGAATCGAAACCGCGATCCTACGACCGCGAGTCCGCTGCCCTAAACACTGGGCCATTGCGCCTCCACAGGTTTTTTATAATAGTGTACTTACTGAAATATTGTTGAGACTACCACTTGTTATCCGTTATGAGATTGACCTAAGTTTATCCATCACTACAATTGGTCAGTTATGTTTGAATCAAGGGCAAAAGTTAAAACCACGTCAAGGGATATGTAAATAAAGAAGAGAATGACCCAGTAACTAAATATAAAGGCGTAGGAGTGACTGAGTGGTAAGTAGCTTGCTTACCAGCCACATGGTTCCGGGTTTAGTTCAAAGCCTTGTCGATTTGGTAGACGGAAACTGAAAGAAGATCGTCGTGTGTGTGTGTGTCTGTGTTTGTTCCACCACCATCGCTTGACAACCGATGCTGGTGTGTTTACGCCCCCGTAACTTAGCGGTTCGGCTAAAGAGAGATAGAATAAGTCCTGGGGTCGATTTGCTCGACTAAAGCCCTTCAAGGTGGTGCCTCGGGATGGCCGTAGTCAAACGACTGAAACAAGTAAAAGGAAGATATATTATATACATAAAAATACATGCATACATACATACATTACATACATACATACATACACACACATACATACATACACACACACACACATACATACATACAAACATACATACAAACAAACATACATACATACATACATACATACATACATACATACATACATACATACATACATACATACATACATACAGGCAGATGGACAGATATGATGGCTGCATCTCTAAAACACGAGCAGCACAGATGTAACTTTCCACAACCACTAGAAACCCATACACTTTTCCATATTTGAGGCAACGAAGACTTCCTTCACTGCTGCAGGTGTTCAAAGAGCGAATCACACACGCTGACACATGTCTTTATTCGGCTATGGAATTTGAAAAATTCTTTTGTTGAGTGTTTTGCCTTTCCCGACTATGACCGGCCATAGCATGCGACACATAATAGAAATGTTAACAAACGCAACGTCTGTGAAGGCACATGTCCTAGTGGTTAGAGCAGCGAACTCGCGGTCGAGGGATAGCGGGTTCGAATCTCAGACCAGGCGATGTGTGTGTTTATGAGCAAAACACTTAAGCTCCACGCCTCACCGGCAGAAGGTAATGGCAAACTTCTGCTGACTCTTTCGCCACAACTTTCTCTCACTCCTTCCTCCTGCATCCAGCAGGGATCTTTTCACTCTGACCGGCAGATTTTAAAAATAATTTCTTTGTAACTAAACACTTTTAAACTTCGTATACTGGTAGAATGTGTCACATAAAACATCTTTTTCTCTTGGCGTTCTTGAGAAAACTATGTAGTTTGTAAGCTATTTCTTGTTTAATTTCTTGTATTTTGGCAATTTCAACCAATCAATGACGTCTATTGAGGTGAATACAATTACTGCTCTTGTTTGCACCAAGTTCAACAACAACTTCCGGAGGTACGTGTATTTGCTTAGATTTGAAGAAGATCGTCACTTTCTGTAAAATTTTAATTTTTTTATATATGTGGGGTTAGGGTTAGGGGTGAGGGGAAGGGTATCTTTTTTCTTCAGAAATGTAAATATACTGCAAATATAAACATTTTGTGGCCATAAACTGAGGGGTCACTCGTAAACAGAGCTGGCTAACAAAACCGTTCCCTCATTTAGTGTCCATCCATAATTATGACCCTAGTATCGATCTCGAAGACATATATTTATTTATATTTGCAGCTTATTTACATTTATTTACAATTATGAAAAAAAAGGATACCCTTCCCCCCACCCCTAACCCTAACCCTAACTCTAACCCGACATATATAAAAAAATAAAAATTTTACAGAAAGTGACGATCTTCAAATGTAAACAAATACACGTACCGCCGGAAGTTGTTGCTGAACTTGTTGCAA
>NC_043001.1:133584050-133604050 GCF_006345805.1 Octopus sinensis | reverse complement strand
TCACAAGCACAGACACGCACACACACACACATACATGCATACACATATACACACATACATACATACATATCTATATATGTGTGTATATATATATTGCAGCGTGGAAGGTGTTTGTAAGCCATTTAAGAAACACACAAAAACCGTTACATTCACTTCAACATTTAAATTTAATTTGCCAAAATATTTTCGTCGCTTTGAGACCGCGACCTGTTCACTGACAAAAATATCGTGCTAACAGGTCGCGGTCTCAAAGCGACGAAAATATTTTGACAAATTAAATTTAAATGTTGAAGTGAATCTAACGGTTTTTGTGTGTTTCTTAAAGGGCTTATAAACACCTTCAACGCTTGCAACTGTTTTCGTTCCAGCACACGATCTCAGATCAAGTCACTTGCTATGCAAGTGCATCTCTGTAACTATATATATATTATATATATATATATTATATTGGTAAAAACAGTAAGATAACAAAAGAAAGAAAGAGACCTCAATATTATGTAAATAGAGAGGAATCTTTATATATAAAAGTGAGGTTGTGTGTCTCTGTCTCCTACGATTTAGATTCCTAACTACTCCCACATTTTGCGGTGCAGTTTAACCAAAACCGGGTATCTTATAGTCGTGATTCATATCGAGACCGTCTGGGTATTAGCGCGCGTCTACGATGAGTCTACGATTTAAAAAAAAATTTACCATCAATTTTTCCATTTTTAATCCATTTTTGACATATATAAGGGAAGTAACTCTCTAAAATTATTATTAAATCTCAGAACGTAAAAAGCTACAGTAACACCCCTCCCCCTTTGTGGTTAGCCATATTGAGATGGCTATTATACTTTACATCTCTAAAAATGCTTATATAATTATTTCCCTTACAAACCCGAGCAACGCCGGGCGATACTGCTAGTATATATATATATATATATATATATATTATATATATATATATAATATATATATGTATATATATATATATATATATATATATATATATATATATATATAGATATAATATAATATTATATATATATATATGTATATGTATATATATACACTGGCTGCAGTGTAGTGACTGCAACAAGAAAAAGGTAACACACATACACACACATGTATGTATAGCAATCACTCGACTTACCGATGGTGTTACGTTCCAAAACCTCGCACACAAATAATTAAAATCTAAAAAGATATAAATATGTATCCGTCGCAGAAACCCGGATAAACAGAGGAGTTCGCGATATAAATTTACATATAATATCCAGAAGAATCTGCGATTTACTGAATGCGCGATAGGTGAACCGCGATATGGCGAGGGAGCTGGCAGAATCGTTAGCACGCCGGGCGAAATGCTTAGCGGTATTTCGTCTGCCGTTACGTTCTGAGTTCAAATTCCACCGAGGTCGACTTTGCCTTTCATCCTTTCGGGGTCGATTAAAAAAGTACCAGTTACGCACTGGGGTCGATGTAATCGACTTAATCCGTTTGTCTGTCCTTGTTTGTCCCCTCTGTGTTTAGCCCCTTGTGGGTAGTAAAGAAATAGATATGGCGAGGGATCACAGTTTTTATATGTAATGGCTTCATGTAGGCATAGCATGGATTCGATCCTCAAACGCCAAATTTCACTTAACAGTACAATGAACTTTTCCCATAGGGAAACATTGACAGCAGTTACATTTGCCAGATGCCTTCGCTAAGCAAAATAATGTCTTTGCCACCTGACCCCTTCTAACCTTTTGGATGCGGTGGAGAGTTAAACTGACAGAACAACAGACCTCCCAAAATAATGATATGTCTCTCTTTCTCGCGATCTGGCGATAATTATATATATAGAAGATTCCCAAGCAAAAGTTGGTGAGAACTGAGTCTGGCTGACCGGCTGAACAAAACGCCGTCACTAAAGGAAAAAGCACAAAGGGACAACTGTGGTAAAAACTTAGATAAAAAACTTAGATATGTTTCGACCAAAGATTGGTTCAGGCCATGTCTAACTTAATAGCACCACCTGATAGGATTATCTAAATCCTTTTAAAGTCAAGTTTTGTTTATGGTCCATTCCAGTAGTGAGTTCTTATTGAGTGAATTGTATCCAGGTATGGGTGGCTTCTCTGACATTCCTTCAAGAAATCTGCCCTAACTCCGTTTAAAGGTGATGGGGTCCTTTTAATAGCACCACCTGATAGGATTATCTAAATCCTTTTAAAGTCAAGTTTTGTTTATGGTCAATTCCAGTAGTGAGTTCTTATTGAGTGAATTGTATCCAGGTATGGGTGGCTTCTCTGACATTCCTTCAAGAAATCTGCCCTAACTCCGTTTAAAGGTGATGGGGTCCTTTTAATAGCACCACCTGATAGGATTATCTAAATCCTTTTAAAGTCAAGTTTTGTTTATGGTCCATTCCAGTAGTGAGTTCTTATTGAGTGAATTGTATCCAGGTATGGGTGGCTTCTCTGACATTCCTTCAAGAAATCTGCCCTAACTCCGTTTAAAGGTGATGGGGTCCTTTTAATAGCACCACCTGATAGGATTATCTAAATCCTTTTAAAGTCAAGTTTTGTTTATGGTCCATTCCAGTAGTGAGTTCTTATTGAGTGAATTGTATCCAGGTATGGGTGGCTTATCTGGCATTCCTTCAAGAAATCTGTCCAGACTCCGTTTAAAGGTGATGGGATCCTTTTCCTCTTTGATCTGTTTAGGGACAATGTTAAACAGTGCAGGGCCTGTTGAGGAAAAGAAATTATGTCGCAGTGTACCTATATGTTGTGATCCTGAATTGGGCAGGGGACGTATGACCCGTGATGTTATGTCCGTGGGTGTTATGTCCCCATGAAGGGGTCTTTTTAACTTCTAAGAAGATGAAATTTTAGAAATATCACTTCATTTGTGTCCAATACCTATGGTTAAAATTTCATCAACAGCAAAAATATATGAATTTTCATTGGGGTTATGGCCCTTATGCATAGAATATAATTTCCAAATTTCATAAAGATCCATTCAATACTTTTGACTTAGTTTTTGACCAATTTTCTAAGAATAATTCTTGATGTGTATCAATTACCCATGGATGAAATTTCAACATCGAAAATTTATGAATTTTCATGGGGGTTCTGCCCCCTTTAAGCCATCTCAAATTCAAACCAAACATATTGCATTATACTCGCCCTTATGCATTATCTAAGTTCCAAATATCATAAGGATCCATTCAGTAATTTTGGTCCATGAAATTGTATGAAACACACAGCATTACCTTTCTCCCTATGCTTGGATTTTGTGTTCCAAATTTCATTAGGATCGGTGCAGTAGTTCTCGAATGTATAAGTAACACACGAACACACATAAAGACATTGACTTTTATATAATAGATATGAATATGCACATATACATACATGTATATATGTGTGTGTATGATATATATATATATATATATATATATATATATATATATATATATATATATATATATGTGTGTGGTGTGTGTGTGTGTGTGTATACACTCACACACACACACAAAGATAGATTGATACAACTGAGTGGGCAAACAAAAATATGAGACACTGCCTAGTACTTTTTTTTATTTTGATAAGCCTGGTACTTATTCTATCAGTTTCTTCTTGTGAAACCAGTAAGTTATGGGGATGTAAATAAACGAACAGCAGTTGTGAAGCAGTGATGAGGGAGAAACACAGAGACAAAGACACACACATACACTTACATACATGCATACATATATGTACGATTGATTTCTTTCAGTTTCTGTCTACGAAATCCACTCACAAGGCTTTGGTTGGTCTGAGGCTATAGCAAAAGACACATGTCAAGTCACCACACAGTGGGACTGAACCCGGGATCATGTGTTTTGGAACGACGTTTGTTACCACACAGCCACACCTGCACCTATGTATGTGTATGTATGTGTGTATGGGTGTATATATGTATGCATGCATATATGCGTATATATATGTGTGTACATATTACATGTACAGCTATACATCTACATCTACACGTGTACATGTATACATAAATGCATACATGCATTCATACATACATACATACATACATATATATGTCGCAGGATCGCGGTTTCGATTCTCAGACCGGGCGTTGTGTGTGTTTATTGAGCGAAAACACCTAAAAGCTCTACGAGGCTCCGGCAGGGGGTGGTGATCCCTGCTGTACTCTTTCACCACAATGGCGGTGCCCCAGCATGGCCACAGCTCAAGAGCTGAAACTGGAAAAAACAAAACAAAACAAACAAACAATATATATATATATATATAATATATATTATATATATATATATACACACATACATACATATATATATAAAAGGGGTTTGTATGATTGTGTATAGAGGGATATATATTATTCAAAGAAATTCCAACTCTGTTTTTATGTTTTATTTATACTCTTTATAATATTAATGTAGAATATAGAATATATAGTATAAATAATATATATATAGTAAAATGAAATGAAGTATTGATTGTCTTATTGAATATATGAAATATTGAATATAAAATATTAAGGGACTAGTATACTTTCTTGCATTATAGCAGTCTTCAAGGTCCCGAGGGAATATTATTCCAAACTTACAGGGAAAAAATTCAATTTTGAAATACTAAATCAAATTACACATAATATAATACTTATATATAAATTAGAAAAACCCACACCTTTTATCAATTCAATAATGAAAAATTACATTATATCATTTAGAAAAATTAAATACTATAGAAAGATTAAATATAAGATAAAACATATAATGATGATTAAGGAATGTGCAAAATAATAATTAAAACGTATATATTTGGTATATATACGTTTTATTTATATAATACAGTATTTTTTATATAAAAATATATTTTATATAGTTCGTTTTATATTTGGTCTATATACCAAATATATATGTTTTATTTATTATTTTGCACATTACTTAATCATCGTTATATTTTTATCTTATATGTAATCTTTCTATAATATATATATTATATGTATGTATGTATATATGAATGTATGCCTGTATATATGAAATAATAGTTTCACTTTAATAGTTTCAGTATTAAAGTGAAAATATCTGACATTACAATAGAGGGATGTCATTGTTTCACTTTTGACACGTAATACTGAAATAGTGGAGAAGATATGATATTGCTCAGGGCTCGCACTAAGCAAGAAGTTAAAAAAAATTCTGGCCTATGACACTACATGGACCCTAAGTAGAGCATGTGTAAAATTTGAATGAAATTGGTTGTGTAGTTCTCATGTTTTAGGGATTCACACAGACACACAGACACACACACACACACACACACACACACACACACACACACACACAACACACACAACAAATACACCACATATATATATATATATATATATATATACACACATACATAAATACATACACATACATATACATATATATATAAGTGTATGTCCATTTCCTTGGTTTTGTCCATTTCCTTGGTTTTGTTTTTATGTTTTCGTTTCTCATTGTATTCGACGTTTTTTTGGTGTTCTGTACCCATATATGCATGTATATATACATGTAGATGTAGGTACGTACACATATGTATGTATATATGCATATGTTATTATGGTATATTATTATATGTATATATATATATATATATATATATATATATATCCCGGACCGGGCTGCGTGTTGTGTTCTCGAGCAAGGCACTTTATTTCACGTTGCTCCAGTTCACTCAGCTGTAGAAATGAGTTGCGACGTCACAGGTGCCAAGCTGTATCGACCTTTGTCTTTCCTTGGATAACATGGTGGCGTGGAGTGGAGAGGGGAGGCTGGTATGCATGGGCGACTGCTAGCCTTCCATAAACAACCTTGCCCGGACTTGTGTCTAGGAGGGTAACTTTCTAGGTGCAATCCCATGGTCATTCATGACCGAAGGGGGCCAATATATATACATATGATCTGGGAAGCACTCCGTCGGTTCCGACGATGAGGGTTCCGGTTGATCCGAATCAACGGAACAGCCTGCTCGTGAAATTAACGTGTAAGTGGCTGAGCACTCCACAGACACGTGCACCCTTAACGTAGTTCTCAGGGATATTCAGCGTGACACAGAGAGTGACAAGGCCGGCCCCTTGAAATACAGGTACAACAGAAACAGTAAGTAAGAGTGGAGTGAGAGAAAGTTGAGGCGAAAGAGTACAACAGGGGTCGCCACCATCCCCTGCCGGAGCCTCGTGGAGCTTTAGGTGTTTTCACTCAATAAACACACACAACGCCCGGTGTGGGAATCGAAACCGCGATCCTCCGACCGCGAGTCCGCTGCCCTAACCACTGGGCCATTGCGCCTCCACTCACATATGATCACACACGCACAGAATAACAGCAATCAAATAACAACAGCGGAGTGCACAACAAACATCAGCGATCTGACTGTCGCCTGTACTCTTGACAAGAGATACCAGTTAGTCTTTTACACCTACCAGGCTCATTCATATTAGTCCAAGTTGCTGGATAATTTTTCGTTCCTTTAAGAATATTGTAGAACGGAAACTTTTCATAGGTTGGAATTTATATCCTAATCTCTCCAGAAATTCATTGTTTGAAGAAAACATTGAATTTGAATTCGTTTGCAAATACACATTCACTTTACTAAAATTATACTCGGCTATTTGTGGAGCATATACAGTATTTATAGAATGGTATGCAGATTAGGGGCCCCTGCATGGAATAACTGCTGTATTTGTTGAGTATATATACAGTTTATAAAGTGCTAAACATTTTCGGTATGCAAATTAGGGACGCCTTCATTGAATAACTGCTGCATTTGTGGATTATATAAAGAGTTTATAGAGGGTAAAAAATTTTCGGTGCGCAAATTACGGATTCCTTCATTAACTGCTGCATTTGTTGAGTATTTAAACAGTTTATAAAGGGTTAAAAATTTTAGGTATGCAAAATAGGGACTCCTTCATAGAATAACTGCTGCATTTGTTGAGTAATTAAACAGTTTATAAAGGATTAAAAATTTTAGGTACGCAAATTACGGATTCCTTCATAGAATAACTGCTGTATTTGTTGAGTATTTAAACAGTTTATAAAGGGTTAAAAATTTTAGGTATGCAAAATAGGGACTCCTTCATAGAATAACTGCTGCATTTGTTGAGTATTTAAACAGTTTATAGAGTGTTAAAAATTTTAGGTACGCAAATTACGGACTCCTTCATCGAATAACTGCTGTATTTGTTGAGTATATATAGAGTTTATACAGCGGGTAAACATTTTCGGTATGCAAATTAGGGACTCCGTCATAGAATAACTGCTGTATTTATTGAGTATATATAGAGTTTATAGAGCAATTAAAAATTTTCGGTATGCAAATTAGGGACTCCTGCATAGAACTAACTGCTGTATTTGTTGAGTATTTATAGAATTTATAGAGCAGTTAAAATTTTTCGGTATGCAAATTAGAGACTGCAGCATAGAATTAAATGCTGTACTTGTTGAGTTTATAGAGCGGTTAAAAATTTTCGGTATGCAAATTAGGGACTCCAGCATAGAATTAACTGCTGTATTAGTTGAGTATATATAGAGTTTTTAGAGCTGTTAAAATTTTTCGGTATGCAAATTAGGGACTCCAGCATAGAATTAACTGCTGTATTAGTTGAGTGTATATAGAGTTTATAGAGTGGTTAAAAAATTTCGGAATGCAAATTAGGGACTCCAGCATAGAATTAAATGCTGTATTTTTTAGTATATATAGAGTTTATAGAGCGGTTAAAAATTTTGACATCGCTAGAAAAAAATCCATTTTCCGTAGCGGTGTCGTATGAAATTGTCACCCATAATTACAACTCTAGTATCGATCTATTGCATTTCAATCTATTTTAGATTTAGGGTTAGGGTTAGGAGTTGGGGAAGGGTATCTTTTTTTTCTTCGCAAATGTAAATATACCCAATCTGTTTCTTAAACGAGGAACATATTTATACAGCACGGAATGTTTTCACCCCAAATGGAGGTCAGCGATTGGTTAAAATTGCCGAAATGCTTGAAATTAAAGTGGAAATATGTTACAACATAGAATTTTCTCAATAAAGCCAAGAAAAAATGATGTTTTATAAACATATTCTACCAGTATACGAAGTTTAAAAGTGTTTAGTTAACTAGAAATTGTGTTGAAAAGTGCCGTTCAAAAGGAAAAGATAAAAAAAAATTATTTATTTTGTGTAAAAAAATTATTTATTTTGTGTTTTATTTACTTTGCTAGGTAGTCGTTGTAGGATCGACTAGTCACGACTAGCTAGCGCGGATGCGCGAGCACGCGAGTGCGCGCACCGGGACTACTCTTCTTAAGTAGTACCTATTTAGCCATTTCTCCGTAGATTGAAAAAAAAGATAAATAGCCTTAATCGATTTTCGAACTTTATTGGTTTCTCATCATAGGCGTAGTGGTTCAAACATGAAAAATCGAACTCATGTTGAGTCAAACTCAAATAATAAGTATAGATTTATTGATCGGCGAAAGTTACACAGTGACTGAAGGTTCGAGAGTTTCGTGCAGAGGCACTTATCAAATTAATTAAATCAGGCGCAGGAGTGGCTGTGTGGTAAGTAGCTTGCTAACCAACCACATAGTTGCGGGTTCAGTCCCACTGCGTGGCATTTTGGGCGAGTGTCTTCTGCTATAGCCCCGGGCCCACCAATGCCTTGTGAGTGGATTTGGTAGACGGAAACTGAAAGAAGCCTGTCGTATATATGTATATATATATATATATATATATATATATATATATATATCTATATATATATATATATATATATTTATAATGAGATTAGCTCGTATATGAGTGGGTATATATTTGTAAAAAATGAAGTTCGAAAATGCTGCTATAGTAGACAAATTTTTAATTTTTATATATACATTATAACATGCTTCGGTTCTTGAGAACCTTATCAAAAAAAGTTATATATAAAAAAAGATAGTTCATGCTATCAAATATAAAAAATTCATTTATAATATACAATAGAGTCAGACATCAAAAGTTCATATATAGTGAAGTGAGTTCGTTCATGCTATATGTTTAAAGAGTATGATGTAGTGGTTCATAGTGGTGATATGCATTCAATATAAAAAATAGATCAAAGTGGTGATATGCAGTCAATATAAAAAATTGATGTTCCTGAAAGAGCGAGGAATTCATTTTAGATTTTACCTTGAGTAACTGTGATGACTTTTGGTCGGTGTTCGCTGGATCGTTCTGGCGAACCTTGTGAATTGTTTGGTTTTATATCACACCTGTTAGGTGGCCATTCCAGCGTAACGTGACGTCATCAACGTTTTGACCAATCGTTTCTTTAGGTGGCTTAGTCAAGCAGAACGGGACGTCATCAATATTCCGACCAATCCCGACCTATAGCTGTATTAGATCTACCCCTTGTCTGTATCCTGTTTTGACCAATCGTTTCGTTAGGTGGCTTAGTCAAGCAGAACGGGACGTCATCAATATTCTGACCAATCCCGACCTATAGCTGTATTAGATCTGCCCCCTGTCTGCACCCTGCCAGGTGACCAGTCGAGCAGAACGGGACGTCAACAATATTCTGACCAATCCCGGCCTATAGCTGTATTAGATCTGCCCCTTGTCTGTATCCTGTCCAGTCTAGCAGAACGAGGCGTCATCAACGTGTTGACCAATCAGAATCGGGTCTGACCCTTAGCTGTATCGTATGTGGCCAGTCCATCAGGGTTAGATCTGTTCGAAGAGATCTTTTTATAAATTTTTTTCCCTTTTTCCCTAAGGTTATTTCCGTCAGTGTGAGTGACTGTTTAAGGCGGCCGTGGTGTGGATTTTGCTTCTCCTTTTCGGAGGACCATCTTTTGTTTTAATATTCCTGGCCCAGGGTGTTTAAACTTGGTCTAAATTTTTTGATGAAATACAGTTCTTTATTTTGGCGTTGCGTGAAGGTTGCGTTGTCACTGAATTTATAAAGCGGGTAAGTTGTAAATTTCGGATTTACATTTCCAGCACATCTATCTATGTGTCCGCTGACCGGTATTTTCCGGTATTCAGGGTTCTAATTGGTGATTTATGCACCGCCATCCTGTTTAAGCTAGTTTTTTTGTATGGCCTATATACTGCCTATTGCAGCCTGCGCATGTTATGACGTAAATTAAGTTTTCTGATGCGCAGGTGAAGTTTGCTCTAATGGTGAACTGGTGGTCTTGTTCTAGTATAAATTCTGAACCTTCTATCAAGATGACACAGATTCCGCAGTTGGGCCTTCCACATTTTCTAACTGCTGGTTTTGTGGTTGATGTTGAGTGCAGTTTAGCTTGGGTTAAAATCCTTTTCAAGGATTTTGGTTGCCGTTTACTTTTAATGATGGTGTGTGTTTCGAGGATCCAGTTCATCTTTGGGTCTCCCTTTAGTAGGGCTGTGCTTTGTAGTATGGTGCTGAAGGCTTCATTGTTGAGTGGGTTGTGTGTAGAGATGTAGGGAAGGGTTTTTAATTGTTCTTTCTTTTTTTGGTTTTGTTTGTCTCAGGTCTTCTATACTTAATTTGAGTGCCCTTTGGATTGCACTGTCTATTAGGGGCTGTGGATAGTTTCTATTTGTGAGTGTGGTTCTAAGTTCCTGGAGACGTGTGTGTCGGGTGTTTGTGTCTGATATTATGGTGCAGATCCTTCTAGCTAAACAAAAAGGGACATTTATTCTTGTGTGTCGTGGTGGCATGAATCAAAGGGTAGGTATTGTTTGGAGTCTGTCGGTTTATAGTAGATATCTGTCTCTATTTTTTTGCCGGTTTTCTTAATGAGGATGTCTAAAAATGGTAATTCTTTTCGTTGTGATCCATCGTGAATTGTATATTATCATTTATTCCATTTAATAGTATTTTAAATTCCTCGAGTTTCTCTATACCTTTGTCCCAGATGATGAAACAGTCATCGAGGTATCTTTTCCAGTTGTTATGGATATAGGTGGCGAAGGTGTTTCCAAATTTCTCGAGTGTTATCTGGTAGAGTATTTTCTCGAGGTATCCCATCACTAGGTTGGCAAAAGATGGTGCAGTACGCGTGCCCATCGCTGTTCCCGATCTTTGTCTGTAGAAATTATTGTCAAAAATAAAATAATTATTCTCTAAAATAAATCTAGTCCTTCTATTATAAGGTCTTTGTTTATGCGAGTTGGGAGTTCAAAGGGTAGTTATTCAGCCAGAAGGTGATCGCTTCTATTTCTAGGTTGTGAGGGATGTTAGAATAAAGATTAACTACGTCGAATGATACTAGAAGGGTTTTCTCATTGACTGTTTTAGGGAGGTGGTTGAGCATATATATATATATATAATATATATATATATAATATATATATATATATATATATATATATATATATATATATATATATATATGTGTGTGTGTTGTGTGTGTGTGTGTGTGTGTGTGTGATTGTGTGTCTGTGTTTGTCCCCTAGCATTGCTTGACAACCGATGCTGGTGTGTTTACGTCCCCGTCACTTAGCGGTTCGGCAAAAGAGACTGATAGAATAAGTACTGGGCTTACAAAGAATAAGTCCCGGGGTCGATTTGCTCGACTAAAGGCGGTGCTCCAGCATGGCCGCAGTCAAATGACTGAAACAAGTAAAAGAGTAAAAGAGTGTTTTCTATATAAAACGAAATAGCAGGGCAGTATCGGAAACAAATATGACGCAGATACTATTTTATATATACGCAGGAAGACTTTTGATTGATAATACGACAGAATTAAGGCAAGATGAAAAAAATTAAAGTCGTCAATATATAAGGCATTCTGCCCGAACTACGTGTTTAAGATACGATTTGTTAGTAGTAACGCTAAAAGTAAACTATTTCCTAAGGAACTCAAGAGAAGGATAAAAAGAGCTGAGGGAGGGGAATAAAGGCAAAAGGAAAGTAACGATTGAATGAAAAATGAAAATGAGAATCAAGGCTGAAGTGAATGCTAGGCTGGAGTTGAAAACAAAGGCACTTATCCAGGCAGTGGTCAAGCAGATAATGGCATGGTATATTGAATGAAGGCGGCGAGCTGGCAGAATCGTTAGCACGCCGGGCGAAATGCTTTGTCGTCGACTTTACCTTTCATCCTTTCGGTGTCGATAAATTAAGTACCAGTTACGAACTGGAGTCGATGTAATCGACTTAATCCGTCTGTCTGTCCTAGTTTGTCCTCTCTGTGTTTAGCCCCTTGTGGGTAGTAAAGAAATAGGTATTTCGTCTGCGTTACGTTGTGAGTTCAAATTCCGCCGAGGTCGACTTTGCCTTTCATCCTTTCGGGTGATAAATTAAGTACCAGTTACGCACTGGGGTCGATGTAATCGACTTAATCCGTCTGTCTGTCCTAGCTTGTCCTCTCTGTGTTTAGCCCCTTGTGGGTAGTAAAGAAATAGGTATTTCGTCTGCGTTACGTTTTGAGTTCAAATTCCGCCGAGGTCGACTTTGCCTTTCATCCTTTCGGGGTCGATAAATTAAGTACCAGTTGCGCACTGGGGTCGATGTAATCGACTTAATACCTATGTCTGTCCTTGTTTGTCCTCTCTGTGTTTAGCCCCTTGTGGGTAATAAAGAAATAGATAATGGCATGATATATTGAATGGTCGTTTTGCACCAAAAAGGTGGACGGGAGGGCGGAAAGACCCATTGACGGGGGAGTGCAAGTAGAAAGAAAGAGAAAGTGTAGAGAAAGAAGGCAATAAAGGTTTGACAGGAGGTGGTTAACAGTGATGGAGACAGGAAGAAATGAAAGGTAGTAAAGAGAGAAAAGAAGATGTGTAGAGAGAAAGAACGATAGAAATAGATAGGGAATGTTTTACAAAGAAGAGGATAGGCAGGGTTAGAAAACGGAGACAATGTCCACCAAATGTTGAAAGCTTTGTGGGGTACCACTGAGTATGAATAGAAGCGGATGTCTGGCTTTACAAATTTATTTCGTAATTTCTTTCGGTTTGCAATTATTTATAGTTAAACGTTTCCTTTCAAGGTTTTTACTTTCAAACAACTTTTTCGGGCCCATTTTGGACTTAACAACCTATATGAGAAAATCGTTTTGACTGAAAGAATTTTGAAAGGAGTGTTTGTATACTGTCAACTTAACGTGACAGTCCCGTAAGGGAATTACACCACCGCTATTTAGCCCTAGGAAGCATCCAGACAAATATCTTCAGCTAGCAGGCCTTGCTACTCTAGACTGATGATGGGCAAGACCCTGAAACATGCATGTATCTAGATGCAGGCCTAGCTATTGGGGGGTGTTTGTCTCCCCTTCGTAAATATATAAGGACACAGGAAATGTGTCAAGGCCGACAGGAAGCGTCGATGCTTCCTAGGGCTAAACAGCAGTGGTGTAATTCCCATACGGGACTGTCACGTTAAGTTGACTGTATACAAACCACTCTATCGCTCCACCACCGCTCATGTCTCTATGAGATATTTAGAAATTTAATATTTCTGATTTTGGTGATCACTGAAAATATATATATATATTACGAAGTCTAGACAAATATTTTCAGCTAGCAGGCCTTGCTACTCTAGTCTGATGATAGGCAAGACCCTGAAACATGCATGTATCTGTCACATTAAGTTGACAGTATACAACCACTCTATCGCTCCACCACCGTACATATCTCTATGAGATATTTAGACATTTAATATTTCTAATTTTGAAAGGGTTTTATTTTTAGACTGGGGTCAAAACGGTCGAATCCATTCAACCAATTACAAAGAACTTGGGAGTGGTACTGAAAAATGGAGAGAAGTATTGACAGACAGAAAGAGAGAGTTACACATTTTAGCTGGGTGGCAAGCGGTCTTCAATAATTCAAGTAATGCTTTATATTCAAAATTAACCATACAGGCGCAGGAGTGGCTGTGTGGTAAGTAGCTTGCTAACCAACCACATGGTTCCGGTTTCAGTCCCACTGCGTGACATCTTGGGCAAGTGTCTTCTGCTATAGCCCCGGGCCGACCAATGCCTTGTGAGTGGATTTGGTAGACGGAAACTGAAAGAAGCCTATCGTATATATGTATATATATATATATATGTGTGTGTTTGTGTGTCTGTGTTTGTCCCCCTAGCATTGCTTGACAACCGATGCTGGTGTGTTTACGTCCCCGTCACTTAGCGGTTCGGCAAAAGAGACCGAAAGAATAAGTCCTGGGCTTACAAAGAATAAGTTCCGGGGTCGAGTTGCTCGACTAAAGGCGGTGCTCCAGCATGGCCGCAGTCAAATGACTGAAACAAGTAAAAGAGTAAAGAGTAAAGAGTAAAGAGTAAAGAGTAAAGAGTAAAGAGTAAAGAGTATACATGCTGGTTTTGTTGATGTTATTGTTGTCATTGTCACTTATTTTTTTGTATTTTGACCCTTCTTTCCTTCAGAAGTTAGGGGTCATAAACTCCCCAGGGAATTTTATGCCAGCTTCATCACTTTTATTTATTTATTTATTTATTTACTCTTTTTACTCTTTTACTTGTTTCAGTCATTTGACTGCGGCCATGCTGGAGCACCGCCTTTAGTCGAGCAACTCGACCCCAGGACTTATTCTTTTGTAAGCCCAGTACTTATTCTATCGGTCTCTTTTGCCGAACCGCTAAGTGACGGGGACATAAACACACCAGCAATGCTAGGGGGACAAACACAGACACACAAACACAGACACACACATACATATATACATATATACGACAGGCTTCTTTCAGTTTCCGTCTACCAAATCCACTCACAAGGCTTTGGTCGGCCCGGGACTATAGTAGAAGACACTTGGCCAAGATGCCACGCAGTGGGACTGAACCCGGAACCATGTGGCTGGTTAGCAAGCTACTTACCACACAGCCACTCCTATTTATTTATTTTTTGTTTTGAAACGAGAGCGAACTTAAGCATTTTATACCGACAGATTTTAGGCACTTTTTTCTGAAGCTGATAAGATTATGTAGGGGGTGCAAATTTTGATCTTGCACCCCTTGAAAATTCTAGGGGTTGCAGGTGCACCCACTGCACCCTTGTTCCCGGGCCCTTGGGCGTATGTTTATACAAGTTAGTTGTTACAGGCGAAAGAAAGAAGGAAAAAGAGACCGATAGATTAAGTACTAGGCTTACAAAGAATAAGTCCTGGGGGTCGATTTGTTCGACAAAAGGCGGTGCTCCAGGATGGCCACAGTCACACGACTGAAACAAGTAAAAGAGTAAAAGAGAGAGAGTAAAACAACAGGTGAAGTGGAAGTGGCAGCATTTAAAGATTTTGCTACGAAGCTAGCAGCGAAAACAACAGCAAAGTGGGAGTTGATGACAGTGACGGATGCCAAAGCGAGTAACAGCATTTAAAAGTTTTTGCTCCGACACGAGCGGAGAAAGAAGAGTAAAAGCAATAAAGCAAAGTGAGAGTGAGAGAGGTTGAGAAGGACGCTGATATACTCCGAATTTTTTTTTAATCGTAAATTGTATTTACTTTATCAGTTTCTCTCTCTCTATTTATTTATGTCTTTCTCTCTCCTCTCTCACGCGCGACAGCGCGCACACACACACACGATTATCTGTATGGATTGAAGCACTCCGTCGGTTACGACGACGAGGGTTCCGGTTGATCCGAATCAACGGAACAGCCTGCTCGTGAAATTAACGTGTAAGTGGCTGAGCACTCCACAGACACGTGTACCCTTAACGTAGTTCTCGGGGATATTCAGCGTGACACAGAGAGTGACAAGGCCGGCCCCTTGAAATACAGGTACAACAGAAACAGGAAGTAAGAGTGAGAGAAAGTTGTGGTGAAAGAGTACAGCAGGGATCACCACCATCCCCTACCGGAGCCTCGTGGAACTTTTAGGTGTTTTCGCTCAATAAACACTCACAACGCCCGTTCTGGGAATCGAAACCGCGGTCCTACGACCGCGAGTCCCCTGCCCTAACCACTGGGCCATTGCGCCTCCACACACGATTATCTACTATAATAATACTCTTGTGTCTTACTCCGTCACAACATATGAATGAGAAAGGAAAAGGTGAAAGGATGAATAAGGAAGGAAGGGTTGAATAAATCAAACAGCGTTGCAACTTTGTGTGAGTATATGTGTATATGTAAAAAGGGAGGTATGTGAATGTTTGTCTGTGTGTGTGTGTGTATGTGCGTGCGTATGTGTGTGTGAGTGTATGTGTGTGTAGTGGAAGTGGGATAGTGAACATTCAACGCTGAAACGAAAAATCAAACAGCGTTTCAACTCTGTGAGTATATACGTGTATGTGTGTACGTACTAGGGAAGTATGTGAATGGTTGTAACTGTGATTATTATGCGTGGCTCAGTGGTTAGAGCATCGACCTTACGATCGTGAGGTTGTTAGTTAGAATCCTGGACCGGGCTGAGTGTTGTGTTCTTGAGCAAGACACTTTATTTCACATTGCTCCGGTTCACTCAGCTGTAAAAATGAGGGATCTTTTCCTTTTGTTTAGTTAACTAGAAATTCCGTCCATCAAAAGGAAAAGATCCAAAATGAGTTGCGACGTCACAGGTGCCAAGCTGTATCGGCTATTACCTTTCCCTTGGATAACACTGGTGGCGTGGAGAGGAGAGGCCGGTATGCATAGGCGACTGCTGGTCTTCCATGAACAGCTTTGCCCGGACTTGTGCCTGGGAGGGTAACTTTCTAGGTGCAATCCCACGGTCAGTCATGACCGAAGGGGGTCTCAAAAATGTTGTACCTTATCTTTATATATAAAAGTGAAGTTGTGTGTCTGTCTCCTACGATTTAGATTCCTAACTACTCCCACATTTTGTGGTGCAGTTTAACCAAAACCGGGTATCTTATAGTCGTGATTCATATCGAGCCCTTCTGGGTATTAGCGCGCGTCTACGATGAGTCTACGATAAAAAAAAAAATTACCATAATTTTTTTCCACTTTAATGCATTTTTTCGCTATTATATAAGGGAAATAACTCTCTAAGAATGTCTACGATGAGTCAACGATTTTTTAAAAAATTTACCATCATTTTTTTTCCATTTTTAATGCATTTTTTGCTAATTTTTGGCTATAACTCTCTAAAAATGCTTATATAGTTATTTCCCTTACAAACCCGAGCAACGCCGGGCGATACTGCTAGTTTATATATAAATTATTACAATTAGCCGTCATTTTTGACGGCACGCGGTTAGCTAGATTTCTATAATAAAACACTTAATGTGTACCTGTCGGTCACGGTGTATGCAAAGAATAGTAAAGCAACAATCGAAGTGGGAGTGAGTGACAGTGAGAGATGCTAAAGCAGGCGGATACCGTTTAAAGGCGGTAGGGAGGGAAGAGTAAAACAACATAAGGGGGTGGTGATCAGAGGCGACGAACCGCAGGCGAAACTACAGGCTTCTCTGAATTCAATATTTTAATGAAAATGAAATTAAAGTTTTATCATAAACTAGCAGTATCGCCCGGCGTTGCTCGGGTTTGTAAGGGAAATAACTATATAAGCATTTTTAGAGAGTTATAACCCAAAACTAGCAAAAAAATGCACTAAAAATGGAAAAAAAATGATGGTAAATTTTTTAAAAAATCGTTGACTCATCGTAAACATTTTTAGAGAGTTACTTCCCTTATATAATAGCGGAAAAATGCATTAAAAGGAAAAAAAATGATGGTAAATTTTTTTTAAAATCGTTGACTCATCGTAAACATTTTTAGAGAGTTACTTCCCTTATATAATAGCGGAAAAAATGCATTAAAAGGAAAAAAAATGATGGTAAATTTTTTTTTTAATCGTAGACTCATCGTAGACGCGCGCTAATACCCAGAAGGGCTCGATATGAATCACGACTATAAGATACCTGAATTTGGTTAAACTGCACCGCAAAATGTGGGAGTTGTTAGGAATCTAAATCGTAGGAGACAGACACACAACCTCTCTTTTATATATAAAGATTATCTCTCCCTCACACACACACACACACACAAATAGCCATATATGTTACATTCAATAAAATGATGTCATCGATCTAAAAAATGTAAACAAACATTCGAGCGCGTACATACATTCATACATGCAGCACACTCGCATATGTATGCACATGCGTAGATGCATAGATGTATACACACACATATGTATATGTGTGTGTATATGTATGTATACATGTGTGTGTGTATATATATATATAAATTTATAAATAAGGATAATATCGATATTATCAAGTGGCCATAATGGGAAAAAATACCATACAAAGGTAATAATCTTTTACAACTATAAATAAGGGTATTTGAGAGACCCCACCATGCCGAAATAGCAGTCAAACCCTGACTCTAAAAACCACCTAAAATGTTATAACGTGTGTTCTGATGAAAGCAGGGCTTATTTGAAGCAAAGCTAGAAATCCACGATCTTGAATTATCCAGTAATATCTTTTTGCTGGTTTATTTTGCCTCTCAGTCTTATCTCGTGGTGCGATATGAACATTTTAGGTGGTTTTTAGAGTCAGGGTTTGACTGCTATTTCGGCATGGTGGTGTCTCTCAGATACCCTTATTTATAGTTGTAAAAAATTATTGCCTTTGTATGGTATTTATTCCCATGCTGGCCACTTGATAATATCGATATTCAAATATCGATATTATCCTTATAAATGTATATAATTCGTCACTATATTCACTGCGGTGTTTATTTTGACCATATTTGAATCTGGCCTTGTACATACGTGCGTATATATGTATGTATGGACGTTCGTATATGTAAGTATAACGTGTGTTCTGTACATATATATATTTGTATTTATGTGCCCATCTGGTATATTCAACTGACGAAGGCAGAGCTTATTTGAAGCAAAGTCAGAAATCCAGGATCTTGAATTATCCAGTAATATCTTTTTGCTAGTTTATTTTGTCTCTCTGTCTTATCTCATGGTGCGATATGAACATTTTAGGTGGTTTTTAGAGTCAGGGTTTGACTGCTATTTCGGCATGGTGGTGTCTCTCAGATACCCTTATATATATATATATATATATATAATATATATATATATATATATATACATACAAACATACATTGTGTAGGTGATATTTTTAACCGAGAGATTACAATAAAATCAGATTCTTCAAGTACTTTTTTTTAGATGTTTCCATCGATCCCCCAAAATGTAAAGAAACATACGGGAACACACACACATTCATACACTCAAACTCATTTATACACTCTCACACACACATAAATATGCATATGCATAAGTGTATATAAATATGTATGCGTACATATATATATGTATGTGTATATATATATATATTCCGGAGTAAACACATAAATGTGAAACAAGGTGGAAAAAAGAGTACTCAAATACCAGTGGTAGAGTAATATGCTTTATTTAAAGCAGCAGAAAATTCAACAAAATCTGTTACTCTGAGTTTCTCGTTGCCGTTCATCAGACAGTTTTTGCTAGATTCTGAGACAGTTTTTGCTAGATTCTAGCAAAAACTGTCTGATGAACGGCAACGAGAAACTCAGAGTAACAGATTTTGTTGAATTTTCTGCTGCTTTAAATAAAGTATATATATATATGTGTGTGTGTGTGTGTATGTATGTGTATATATATGTATGTGTGCATATATATATCCCACCACGAAAATTACTTATTTTATAGACACACACACACACACACACACATACACACAATATAATATAATAAACGCATGTATATTGCAGCGATGATCGTGGTATCACAAAATATGTACATGCAGTGGATTTTTATTGTTTTTAAATGTTCCTAATAATGTGACTCATATATTCATTCGAAGAAAACAGCCTTTTTTTAATAATGATATAATGCACCCATTAATCATTTAAAAAAAAATCGTTGGAAACAGCTGTAATGAATTGACTCCTATCTATCCTATTCGTTATTTGTTTATCTATGATTGATCTCTCTCGGAACCTGCTCCTCGCGTGTTCTGAAGTATATTATGGACCGTATATTTAATACAATGTGTGCTTCTAGATTACCCTAAGGGCTGATGATATATTCAGTTGGGTTCA
>NC_043001.1:133564050-133576550 GCF_006345805.1 Octopus sinensis | reverse complement strand
AATCTATATTACTAGCCATCGTCTATTACATGACTGTCAGCTTAACTACACAGTCTTATTACTTAGAATTCATCGTGTTGGCCACGGCTATCCTGGTCGTTCATCGCAACACCCCGACGCAGAAATTGCCGATAAACAACAAAGCTGTTCTCATCACCGGTAAGTTCTATTATATTTTTTTCCTCCTTCTTTTCCGAATCTTTCCCACAATAATCTATTCATCTGCTCCACTTTTTTTCTTCTTTCGATCCTTTATTTAATGTTAATTTTTTTTTCTCTTGTTAATAAGATGTGTTTGCTATCAATTTTCGAAGCTAATTCTCTTCACTATCTGTACAAAGTATGGCATAAGTAGGTTTCGGAATAGCTGTACCTCGAAGTCACATACTTCGTGGGAAAGGAAAAATGTATGGGAAGTGTATGTCGGAGGGGAGACGACTTGGGCAAGATTATAAAAAAATGAACAAAAATTTGATGACACAAAACAACTTTTTCTTTCCTACGTGCTATCAGAATTGAAGGGAGATCTATTCCAAACTTTGCTGTTTAATGCATAAATCTATCTTTTATTACTTTCATACCATGAAAAAAAAAATTTTTAATTCCTAACTTAAAATTTACTAGGATTGTAATTGAATGTCAGATATTTTAAACTGATATAGTTGTTTGTTAATACTGTTTGGTTGTGATGTTTGATATTTGCTTATGCTGTTTGATAGTGATGTTTGATACTTTACCTTTACTGCATAGGCCACAAGAGAATATATAGTGTTTGCAGTTTTGTCGTTACAAACCGAACATTTATTTCTTGTACAAATTACGAAGTAATTATTATGTACAGAGTTAACTGTGGAATGCATAAACTAATTAACTTCATTAGTTAATTAAGGTTACTTGCTCTAACATTTCAGATATATAAATGCTTCTGGTTTAAGTACAGAATGACTTCACTTGAATCAATGACTTCAAAGTTAATGTTTTTTTGTTTTTTGTTTCTCCCAACAGGTTGTGATCGAGGATTTGGGCATGCATTAGCTATCAAATTAGATCAGCTTGGATTTAAAGTATTTGCTGGTTGTCTTGATAAAAGTGGTGACGGTGCTGCAGAACTAAAGGACAACTGCTCAAATTTATTACACGTCCTCCAACTTGATGTGTCAAACCAGAGTCAAATCAACAGTGCTTTTGAGACAGTCGCAGATAACTTAGGAAATTACAGTAAGTTGATATTTATATTTTTTCTTTACTTTTGTAAAGAATTTCTTTTCTCTGGAATTTTTTAATAGTAAATTTATCATTTCAATTTAAACAATTCAACATTCTAAGATCGATTTTAAAAATTTATTGTTCACTTTTTCAGTTCTTTGGGGATTGGTCAACAATGCCGGAATATGTTATATTGGAAATTCTGAGATAATTTCAACAGCTGACTCGCTTAAACTAATGGATGTCAACTTTCGAGGACCATTCCTGTTGTGCCGCAAGTTCCTTCCTTTACTCCGCAGAAGTCAAGGTCGGATTGTCAATGTATCAAGTAATGCTGGATTAGCTCCAGTAGCTTTGATGGGTGCCTACTGTTGCTCGAAATCTGCTCTCTTCATGTTGTCCGAAGTTCTCCGTGCTGAGAATGAACGATGGGGAGTAAAGGTGTCCACAATTGTACCCAGTGGTTATAAGACAGGTAAGCAACAATTATTATTTTCTAAATGGGCAGGGGAAAAGTATTTGAAAGTATTATCCTAATTGCATGCATGGAAAATTCTAAATCATTTGAGCGGTTCGGCAAAAGGGGCCGATAAAATAAGTACTAGGCTTACAAAGAATAAGTCCTGGGGTCGGTTTGCTGAACTAAAGGCGGTGCTCCAGCATGGCCACAGTCAAATGACTGAAACAAATAAAAGGATAAAAGAATTTAAATTTTTAATAAATATATGGAAAAGTTAAATCAATTTGATAATTATAAAAATAGATTAATAAATATCACTATAATTATAACTCTTTCCTAATAACTAAATCTATGTGTATATATCTATCTATCCATCTATCTATTTATATATTTATTTATTTATTTATTTGATTGCAAAATCAATAATGTTTAAATATTCTTTCTCAACAGGAATAATTGCATATGACAAAACAAAGATGGCTGAGAAATGGTGGGCAGAAGCACCAACTATTATCAAAGAAGACTTCGGACAGGAGGCATTTGTTGCCAGACCAAAAGCAGGAGGTGTGTAATTTAATCATATTACATCATATTACATTCATTAAATTTAAATGTCTTAGTTGAACCTGAACACACACACACACACACACTATGTATATTTATATATATTATATATATATATAATTATATAAATGAAATGTATATATAATTGAATATATATAGATATATATATAATATATATATATATATATATATTATATATATATATATAATATATATATAATTATATAAATGAAATGTATATATAATTGAATATATATATAATATATATATATATTATATATATATATATATATAATTATATAAATGAAATGTATATATAATTGAATATATATATATATATATAATATATATATATATTATATATATAATTATATAAATGAAATGTATATATAATTGAATATATATATATATATATATATAATTATATAAATGAAATGTATATATAATTGAATATATATATATATATATATATATATATATATATATATAGATATATATATATATATATATATATATATATATATATATATATATATAATTATATAAATGAAATGTATATATAATTGAATATATATATATATATAATATATATATATATATATATATATATAATTATATAAATGAAATGTATATATAATTGAATATATATATATATATATATATATATAATTATATAATGAAATGTATATATAATTGAATATATATATATATATATATATATATATATATATATTATATATAATTATATAAATGAAATGTATATATAATTGAATATATATATATATATATATATATATATATATATATATATATATATATAATTATATAAATGAAATGTATATATAATTGAATATATATATATATATATATATATATAATTATATAAATGAAATGTATATAATTGAATATATATATATATATATATATATATATATATATATATATATATATATATATATTATATATATATATTATGTAAATGCAAATGTATATATAATTGAATATATATATATTATATATATATAATTATGTAAATGCAAATGTATATATAATTGAATATATATATAATTATGTAAATGCAAATGTATATATAATTGAATATATATATATATATATATATATATATAATTATGTAAATGCAAATGTATATATAATTGAATATATATATATAATTATATATATGCACATGTATATATAATTGAATTTTTTGATAATTATTTGAGATGTGCTTTGAAGGCAAAGTCTAATGTAATTCTTTCTCTATTTCCAGACTCTGATGAAATGCTATCAGCTGATATTTCACCTGTCATTAATTCTATGATTGATGGACTTCTTTCACAAAATCCTCAATTTGTCTATTACAAAGGATTCCTTTCGCGTCTCATCCCATTCTGTTATTTGCATTTGCCGACCATCCTTAGACAACCTGTGATGCATGTCTTGGCTGACTGGTTTGAATTCCAACACTCGTGGTTACAAGAAGAATAGACATTTAAAAAGAAAATAGTTTTCTAATGCATAAATGTATTTCTACAAGAAAAAACCATTTACAAACAAAGCAGGTTTCCTGAACCGAAAACTGTTCTGTAAGGGATTCCTTTGAACTTTTTTGTGACTGGCATTTCTGTAAAATATTTCTGTTCTGCTCCGTGACGTTAGAACATTTTTTTGATGAACATCCTATGTTTGTGGTCACATGCTGAAGGATTCTGAGGAAATCTCATCTAGGTTTTAAGAAGCGCTTTCCTATGATCCAAGAGTAGATATTTGTGTACATTATTTATTATTTTTTTTTTTTTTTTATCTTGCTCTGACAAGTATTCTATTTATTTATTTATTTTTCTTTTTCTCAAAGTCAGAAATATACATATACACGTATCTGCTATAATAGGGATGGAATTTTGACAATTTTTGGAGATTTTTACACTGGAAAAGAAAAATCAAAACACATTTTAATAAATGTCCAAAAATATAACTTGTTGTCATGCAGCCTTGTTTAGGCAGCTTTTATTTAACAAAACATTGTTGAATTGAGAAAGAATGTATTATTTTACCTTGTTTGGAGTAGAAGTAGTAGAAACTATCTACAACAAGCCATGTTTTAAGTTCATCGACCAATGGTGGTTGGACTGTTTATCAAGTTTCAACATTCGTTGAAGTATACTAACATGCTAATTGAGTTACATTTAGACACACACACATATATGCATATATATGTATAATTGTATTTACATATATTATTTATATGCACATGTATGTCTGCATATTATATATTTTTATATAAAAATTTATCCCATTATATTGTTTGTCATCTACTGTATTCATACTATGTTATATACTTTTTATATAACCATAGTACATATATAAATATATATATATATGTATGCACACGCATATATGTACATATATATGCATGTGTATATATATATATATATATATATATATATATGATGTATATATAATTGTGTGTGTGTGTATATACATGTATATATATATATATAATGTATTATAACATAACCTTAATTACAAAGATATATCTTTATATTTTTAACCTATATTTACAATTATGTTATCAGATAAGTAACATTTAATAGATTTTTATAAAACAGCTTAGTGAAGAAAATAATTTCAAAACAAGAAGAGATTAAATTTCAATAGTTTAATTATTATAATTAATAGTTCCTATAGTTCCTTTCCCCACAATTTATCTAGAAAAATATTAAATATAAATATTGATAATGGTAGAGCGAATATATCCACTTCCCATGTGCAAAGGGTTAAGTGTCTCCTATGCTCACACACACACATATTTATTTCCATAGTAATTACGATGGTTTGAACTATCTATCTAGTCAATAATGCTACACCATCTTAACCTCAGTAAATTTAACTTTGTTTTTTTTTATACTCCCATTTTCACCACCATAACAACAACAACACTTAACAAATATTAATTATCGGAGTCAAAACTCTAATTATATATATATATATATAAATTACAAAGCATTAATAAGTTTATTTTTGTTTATACAAGATATTTTTTACTCTTTGAAACTCTTTTACTTGTTTCAGTCATTTGACTGCGGCCATGCTGGAGCACCGCCTTTAGTCGAGCAACTCGACCCCGGGACTTATTCTTTGTAAGCCCAGTACTTATTCTATCGGTCTCTTTTGCCGAACCGCTAAGTGACTGTTGTGTATTTGTTTAGATTTTGTTGGTTTTATTTTCTAAACTTGTCTCAACTAAAAATTTCTCTTGGTTTCTGTGCCATTGCAATAAATTATAAGAAGAAAAGACATTTCTTTCAATTAATTTCGTAGTAACTTATTTACAATTAATATACTTACTGAAACAAATTAATTTTCTTCAATGCTGATGCAGTAGATGTATATACTAGCATCTTTTTCGACCTGGAAGCTACACCACACATTATCATCAATATAGTCATTATAATTAAGATGCATACATATGTATATTAACATTAGCATTTGAAATACAAACACAAGCAAAAACACAGTTGTATATATACGTACATGCAGATAACATATATGCGTGTATACATATGTATGTGTGTGTATGTTTGTGCGTATGGTTCTCCAGTGTATTCAATTACACACATAGAGCACTGGCTAAGATTTGTAATTACTGGTATAGTTATACTTTATGGTACATTTACGTAATTCAAAACAAGCCTAGTGCATTAGTAATGCATATATATATATGTGAATATATATCCATATATATGTATGTATATACATGTTTTGATATATGCATGCATGTATGTATAGATGTAAGCATACATATATATACATGTGTGTGTGTATATATATATATATTTATATATATATATATATACATGTATGTGTGTGTGCATGTATATATATATATATATATATATATATGTATATTTACACACACACATACATAAAAGTTATTTCCAATGTTTATACATATTTTGCAAATTAATTTTGCTAATTAATTTCATTAATTTAATTTAGCATTTTCGATCAGTTTTACTAAACATAAAACTGTCATTTGAAAGTTTAGCTTCCAAAATCAAATAGTTCAATTACTAAGTTTATTTGAAATTTTGCAATTAAGGCATATTTAAAAAAAAATAAATTAAAATTTAGGTTTTCACTACTATATTTAATACTGAATAAGTTGTCAGTCAAATTCATAATTTCTCTGTTTGCTAAATCAGATTCATTCGTTAACATTTATTAAGTGCAAAACAATTTCGATTCTTATTTTTGATGGTTTCTTTATAATTAACCAAATTATTTGTTATGTTTTATAATTGTTGTTTACAAAAATATATTTACAAAAAAGAAAATGTTTGTCTTTTGAAACATTTTTGAATAAAATTTATTTTTCTATAAAATTTTTGTTTTCTATATTTATTTGTTTCAGTTGGGTGATGAACTGGTAGGAACATTAATGTACTGGGCATTTTGTTAGACTCTACATTTTCAGTTCAAACTCTGCCAAGGTCGACTTTGCTTTTCATCTTTTGGTACTCAATAAAATAAGAACCAGTCGAGCAGAGGGATCAATGTAAGGTTTACTCCATGCCTGATCATCATCATTGTTCGACCGTGGTCGAGACAATGGAATTTACCATGCTACACCAGACTTCACGGTCCATCATGGCATTACGGAGGTTCTGTTGCTGGATGCCTGTATCCCTGGAGATTACATCAGGGTAGGAGAGTGTGCGCCCTCTGGTATTGCGAGTAGATGGCTTCCAGAGGAGAAGAGTAGAAATTACTTCTTTTTCAGCTCTACAACAATGTCCAACAAACTGGACTCTCCTACCTTTCACAAGAGATGACACAGGTGGTAGTTTCCCATATTTTTGTACTTTGGTTGGATGACACTTCCACAAGAGATTTTGAGCTCTCATAAGGAGGCGAGTGTAAGTTCCATCCAACCGCCTCTCAAGCTTCTTTGATAACGTCCAGGTTTCTGAGCCATATAGTAGAATTGGTTCGACTGTGGCTTTGAATATTTCAAGTTTGAAGTCTCTACTTAGATTTGATGACCAGATCTTATGCATGTCATTACAGGCTGACCAGGCCATACCCTGAACTTGTTGGCAATTTATCCCGACCCCTGAACTTGCTGGCCTTGCACCAAAATTTGAAGCCAAAATTTATTTCTTTGGATAGCTATGTGGTTAAGAAGCTCACTTCGCATCCTTGTGGTTTTGAGTTCAGTTCCAGTGCATGGCACCTCAGGTAAATGTCTTCTACTGAAGCCCTGACCTGACAAGTGTCTCATGAGTGAATTTGGTAGATAGAAACTGTGTGGGTGCCCCCCCTCTCTTTCTCTCTCTTTCTCCATATATGTATATAGGTGTTTTTGTGTGTATCTTTGTGCTTGTCCACCTCCCCCCGACTAGTACTTGACAGTAGATGTTGGTTTGCTTGGAAAATTGTAACTTAGTGGTTTGCAAAAGAGACACAAAATAAGTACAAAACTAAAAAATATGTACAAGGCTTGTTTTGTCCAACTAAACTTCCCAAAGCAGATCTTCAGCATAGTTGCACTGAAACAAATAAAACACGGCAGATTTGGCAAATTTTAGTTATTATTTCCATTGTTTTAAATTCCAGTTGTGCCGGGGTTGGTCCTGGGAATAATAAAATAATATGTGGTTGCCCTTGCATACAGGCATGTTTCCTGCATCCTTCTCCAGCTAAACATTCCTTATCTTGTGGGCTCATGGGTGCCGGTGCCGTGTAAACAGCACCCAAACTAGTACCATGTAAATGTGCTGCATAAAAGCACCCAGTACACTCTGTAAAGTGATTGGCATTAGAAAGGGCATCCAGCTATAGAAATCATGCTGAAACAGACATGGAGCTTGGGCAGCTGGCCAGTTCCTGTTAAACTGTCCAACTCATGCCAGTATGGGAAATGGACGTTAAATGATGAAGATGAATACCATTTATAAAATGAGGCTGATAATAATTAGTTGTTTTTTGTCAAATTCGTAGCCTTATGTTATGAATCAAATGTTTATTGGTGATGGCTGTGGATAGTAGAATTAGCACAACAACCAGGTAATGAATGGTAGAATATGTGAAGAATCAAGCTATTGTTTGGTAGAATTGGTAGTGCAGTCAATAAAATACCTTGCAAGGCAGAATTCTGCTTTAACCCTTTAGCATTCAAACCGGCCATATCCGGCCAAAATATTTAACCTGTTTTATATTGAAACTGACCAGATCTCGCCTGTCACCTCAGCCCTACCATGTCATTCTAAAACTAAAAAATCACATCATTGAAATCTCTAAACTATAAGATAATGCATGATTAATTCAAACCATTTTAAATAAACAAATATTACATTTGACAGAATAATCTGAACACTAAAGGGTTAAGCATCTAAACTCATAACTTGTTTGGAATTTTGAGAAAATTTTGCAAATTTATTTTCTACACATGGGAATTCATGTGACTAAGAAAAAAAAAAAAGATTTTTTTTATTTTTCCAAAATTTTCTAAAAACTTTTTTTAATTTTTCAAATTTTATTTTCTTTATTTTGAGAATCACAGTTTAAAATACAGATTGTCCAAAGTTTTTACTTAAATCTCAGCAATAGACCATTAAATGTATTTATGGGGAGATAGATATTAAAAAACATCAATACATCACGGTGACAAATAAGGAGGGTAGCAGGTGGTCATGAGATGTGCTAAAAATAACAGCTAAATAGTCCTTAAATCACACAAAAAGATTTGTTTGGCTTTTGCATAACTGTATGAAGCCCTAGGTACTATTTAAAAAGAGTGGACCCAATGTGCGCACCCATGCTTGTCAGTGGATGTGTGCACCTGTACCAGTCAGTAGACGGACACATGTACACATGTGAGTCAGTGGCATCTGTGATAACAAAAAACCCTCCACATGTATAAAGATGTGTAAACTGTAAATTTATCTATCTAATAAAACAAACCATGAATGAAAATAAAACAAATTTTGAATTTGAAATTTGAATGTTACTCAATGAAATTTGAATGTTACTCAATGAAATTTGAATGTTACTCAATGAAATTTGAATGTTACTCAATGAAATTTGAATGTTACTCAAAAGTAATTAAAACGCCACCCCCACCGATTTACAGTTTACACATTTATACTTGTGGAGGCTTTTTATTATCGTGGACACCACTGACTTGTGCATGTGTGTGTGTCCGTCTACTGACTGAAGGTGTGCATGTCGGGTCCACTCTTAAGTAGTACCAAGCCATGTGTGTAGAACACAAATTTGCAAAAATTTTCTGAAAATTCCCCAAAATAAAAAACTTAAAGTAGAATTCTGCCACTTCTGATATTAACCCTTTCATTACTGTATTTATTTTGAGATGCTCTTTGTTTCTTTCAATTACTTTAAATATAACAAAGATTTTTAGTAACATAACTTAGTTACCATTAAGCTAGTGTTAGGATCATAAATTATGACTAAGGTTTGGTGGAAGATTTTAATTCAAAACTTATGAAAACAAGACATTTGTACTACAGAGCCAGAAGCGGTTTCAGCCGGGTTGGTATTGAAAGGGTTAAGCTTGGCCTCTTTATGTTTTGAGTTCAAACTGTGATGAGGTGAGCTATGCTTTTGCCTCTAGGTTTGATAAAGTGCTAGTCATATCTTAGGGATGATTCAATTCACCGTTCTCTATCAATGCTTTGATAGATTTTTACAAATAAAGAAGCATGAGATAAGCTGCCATAGAGATTGTCATCCAGTTTCTTGATCAATGCCCTTGGTAATGCCATAAACATCACAGTTCTTCACAGATAAACTTTCCACTATTGGTTGAAGTACTCATTAATGATTAATGAATGTTTTCTCCAATTCTTCTTTTGATGAATTATCAAACTATCCTCACTATCATCATTTAACATCCTTGTTCCATGCTGGAATGGGTTGGATGACTTGACATGATCTAATAGGTCCAAGGACTGCATCATGTTTCAATGTCTGCTTTTGACATGGTTTCTATGGTTAGATGTCCCCTCCCAATGAATGTTGCTAATTATTAAGGATCATGATAACAAATCATTAACAGTTCATGTGTGCACGCACACACACACACACACACAAACACACACACACACACACACACACACACACACACACACACACACACACACACACACACACACACACATGCACACACACATACACAGTTTTATGACTAACATGTAAAGTTTGGCTTGCAGTTGAAAGAAGGCATAAACAGAAATGACCTGATGCTCTTTTCTACATATGTAGCTAGATATCCAGGTGTTATGTGAGCAGTGTGCAGTTAGTTGCCCGGTGTAATGTGACCAGCCTGCAGCCAATGTAATCTGGGCAGTGTAATTGTCATCCCAGTAGTTTTTGGGGCACTGGGATCATTAACAACCAGGTTTGAGATATATGTCAGAGAAAATGGAATTGACATGATGTTGGAACATGCCTAGAAAACTGCTCTATTGGGAGAATTCTTCACAGGGTTCTTGAAGCATGACCAGTAAACAAATGTCACCTTACTTAATCTGCTGGCTGTGGACAAATTGACAGTTTCCATTATGCCTAGCAAAATAAGCTGTGAGTTTTCATATAATAATGATAATAATGATGATTTCTACTGTAGGTACAAGGCATGAAATTTTGAGGAAGGGATCTAGTCAGTTATAGTAATCCACCTGCTTGACTGGTACTTATTCCATCAACCCCAAAAGGATGAAAGGTAAATTTTTTCTAAGCTTTCTAAAAGAACTTAGAATTGGGCTTCCAATCAACCATTCATGATAGCCTCAAAGCCAGGAACTTTTCAGCACCCCTCATATGACATGTAATAGTTATAATAATATTATTGGTTTCAAATTTTAGTACAAGACAAACAGTTTTAAGTGGAGTGGAGTTAGTCAATTACAACGAAATTAGTACTTGACTGGTACTTTATTTTACAAACCCCCCAAAATAAATAAGGAGGATAGGTACAAATAAGGATCACGTGGTTAAGAAGCTCAGTTCATAACCATGTGGTTTTGAGTTCCACCAATGCCTTGTGAGCAAATTTGGCAGAGAAAGCTGTGTGCAAGTCCATCGTATATCCTCCTCCTCCTCCCCTCCTCCTCCGCATCATCATTTAGCATCTGCTTTCCATGCTGGTATGGGTTAGACAGTTTGACTGGAACTGGTAAGCTGGAGAGCTGCACCAGGTTCCAATCTGATTTGGCATGGTTTCTACGGCCGAAAGCCAACCACTGCAAGAGTGTAATAGGTGTTTTTCATGTGCCACCGGCATGAATACCTATTTCTTTATTACCCACAAGGGGCTAAACACAGAGGGGACAAACAAGGACAGACAGAGGTATTAAGTCGATTACATCGACCCCAGTGCGTAATTGGTACTTAATTTATCGACCCCGAAAGGATGAAAGGCAAAGTCGACCTTGGCGGAATTTGAACTCACAACGTAACGCAGAAGAAATACCTATTTCTTTATTACCCACAAGGGGCTAAACACAGAGGGAACAAACAAGGACAGACATAGGTATTAAGTCGATTACATCGACCCCAGTGCGTAATTGGTACTTAATTTATCGACTCCGAAAGGATGAAAGGCAAAGTCGACCTTGGCGGAATTTGAACTCACAACGTAACGCAGAAGAAATACCTATTTCTTTATTACCCACAAGGGGCTAAACACAGAGGGGGCAAACAAGGACAGACATAGGTATTAAGGCGATTACATCGACCCCAGTGCGTAACTGGTACTTAATTTATCGACCCCGAAAGGATGAAAGGCAAAGTCGACCTCGGCGGAATTTGAACCCTCAATATAACGGCAGACGAAATACCGCTAAGCATTTCACCCGGTGTGCTAACATTTCTGCCATTATGTGCCACCAGCACAGGTGCTTTTATGTACCACCAGTATTTCTGCCAGTTACGTGACACTGGTATTGGCCATGACTATGATTTAACTTGACTTGATGAGTCTTCTCAAGCACAGCATATCAAAAATGGTCTCAGTTATTTGTCATCGCCTCCTGAGGCCCATCATATGTGTGTGTGTGTCTATAATAATCTGTTTGTTCATTCCCCCCCCCCCGTTATACATTAGTTAGTTAGAGAGGTGGAGGTGCAGTGAGTGAGGGGTGGAGTAAGAGTGAGAGAGAGAGAGAGAGAGAGAGAAGGGGAAGGAGGAGTGAAGAAAGAAGAGAGGGAGAAGAAGTAGAGAAAGGTGATTAATATTAATACACTT